>NC_057803.1:393651929-393951929 GCF_018294505.1 Triticum aestivum | reverse complement strand
GTGGTTGCCGGGTCCGTCAAGGTGGTCTCGGACCCACCCCCTGCTGACACGGTGGGGTCATCTTCGATGACAATCACCGCGGCCTTGGCCCTCTTCGCCGCTCTCTGGGCCAGCATCCTGAAAAGAAAGGAGTCCAGATTGAAGCAAGTCAGATACAAGATAAAAACAGCAAGGTTGAAAAACTACAAGAGCACCAAAGAAGCTTACTCTTCTTCCTCCTCGTCGGAGCTGAGCGCGGAAAGATCGAAGTCCGGCTCCCCTCCGGTGCGGCGAGGCGGAGGAGTAGGATCCCTTGCCCGCTTGGCGGGGGCGGTGGCGGTGGCCCGGGAAGATCCCGCTCCAGTTGCCGCTGCTGCGTGAGGCGCTCCCGCGGCAACATTGCTTGCCGCGGTAGAGCGTGTCGCACGGCTCGGCGGCTGTTGACCCGGCTGCCGCCCCGCTACGTCCGCGGCCCTGCGAAGACGCCTTCTTGGCGGGGCCGGGGGCTCCGCCTGCGGCAAGCTTTCTGAAGGCTCGGGCTCTTCCTCGCCGGCCTCGCTCGGCTCAGCTTCAGAGCCGGCAGGCTCTTCCTCGCCAATAAACTCCGCGCGCTCGGCGAGGTTTGCCGCCTCTGCCGCCTCCGCCTCCTCCACAGTGAACCCGAACGCGCCCGCGGCAGCTGCGGCCGCAACCTCTTCCGCCCTAGTGGCGATGCGCTGCAGCTCCTCGTCGGTGGTGTCACGGGTGAGGCTCTTCTGCTCGTCAGCGTGGACCGGCACTTCTTCCAAGTTGTCGAAGAACGCTTGCACGACGTCATCCGCAGGCTCTTGCCAAGTTGGAACGATTCCGTGTGAATCGCACAACGGCATCATGGCGCGGATCCGGTCAAGCGAAGAATTGTTGCACAATGGAACAACGCCCCTCGGCAGCGTGAATGGGTGCTGGGGGTCGCGTTTGAACAACTCCAGGAGCATTGCATCCAGCTCCAAGACGGTGAAGTTGTAGTTGAGGCCCGGCCGCAGCCTCATGATGTCCGCCGAGTTCTTGAATTCCCAGGCGGGCCTCCCCCTCTCCTGCAGGGGGGCGATGCGGCGGCGGAGGAAATCTGCGCCTACAGCGCCTACAGTGAGCCCGGCAAGCCTGAGGCGAAGGATCCTAGTAATGGCGATCTTCAGCCTCTCGTCTTCCGGGGCCACGTTGCTCCAGTCATTGCCGCGCACTATTGGAGCTTGGCGCACGGCGGTGAAGGGCTGCGGATTCTCCTCAACGATCCAGCACCACTCCGCTCTCCACTCCTCCCACTTGCTGCGGAGCTCACCCTCCAAGTACGCCTCCTTCTTGCCGACTCTCGAGATCCAGGCGATCCCTCCGGCAAGCGGCTCTCCTCTCTCTACCCGAGGTATGAAGAAGTGGCGGAAAAGGGCAACATTGGGGTGGACTCCGACAAAGTTTTCGCACAAATGTGCGAAAACTGCCATGGTCAGAACGGCGTTGGGGGTGAAATCAAGGAGGCGGAAGCCGTAGGTGTTCATGATATCGCAGAAGAACTCCGAGAAGGGCGGGCAGAGCCCGCAATAGAAGAACAACGCGAAGAATGGGTACCCGTTTGGAGCCAGTTCCGAAGCAGCGGCCGGGAGTACCCTCGTGCGCGGATGCGCCCGCGTCTCCGTCGCCCAAAAGAGGTAGAAGTACTCCCTCAGCTCCTTCACGCCGAGCTGGGGGGAGAAGATCGCCCGCTCCTTCCGCAGCGCCGCGAGCCGCTGCGCCTCGGCCGACTTCACGCCCTTTCCCTTGTCGGCTTTCGGAGCCATGGCGGAGGTGGTGGGGGAGGTCGATGGCGTTGGTGATGCTGGTGGCAATGGGGGGGCGGAGCGCTGCTCTCTCGGCTTCGAGAAGAAGGGGGGGGGGAGCGGCGGAGGTTCATGAACACGGAGTAGTAGCAACCAGCGAGGGGGAACGAACTGCCCCTGTTTCCTCTGCTTATAAAGAGGGACGGGGCGGACGTTTCGCCCTTTCGAATAAAGAACCACCCACGATCTCTCCCACGACGCCGCATTCAACGCGTGCTGTTAGGGGAGAGCGCGGTGGATACGGAGCGAGATTCGGCGTGGCCCAGTCCGCGTGTGCCCGTGCCCTGTCTTGGGCCTGGCCCAACAGCGCTCGGCACCGTGTCTGGCCCAGGCCCGGGGGCTCCTGTCGGTGTACTAGAATAGGGGTACCCTAGTACCCCGAACTTGTGCACGGGCAGTTGCAGCACCCCGCGGCAAGGCTTGTCGGGCGAACGCCAAGATCCTCCGTGGTTCCCTTGGAGCCATTCAAGAACAAAGTATTTAAGCTCAGGAGACAAGGCCCCAGCAAGAGGAGCTTGCCGGGAAGGCCAACCAAGGCACTCCAAGGAACTTGCCGCGACACGTCACGCGCTCCGGCAAGGCAACAAGGCCCCGGCAAGAGGAGCTTGCCGGGAGGACCAACCAAGGTACCTCGAGGCCCGGTGAGCGACAAGCTTCCGGACCCGACAAGATAACAGCAGCGGCAAGGCGCTTGCCGCGGCAGGCGGCCACTCTGTGCCCACGCTCCAGCGCATCCACCAACGTGTCACCCTGGGGGCCTCTCCAGGCGCGCGTGGCGGGAGGCTATGCAGCAAGCGGTGCGCAGTGGCATGCGAAGCTGACAAGATCGCCATCGTGGCGTACGGTGGCGCCCCTAACGGTCCTTTTCTGCACTGTTTGGGCGACTCAGACGGGCATTTAATGCCCTTGTCCCCTGCCGTCAGGGTTAGGTAGGGTGCACTGTACAAGTAACTGTACCAACCACCTCACTTTTTACATTTGTACCCTTCTCTGCGTTGCCACCTGTCGGTGACCCCTTTAGCGTATAAAAGGAGGCCCATGCGCAACGTAGAGGGGGTTCGGTTCGAAGGTTCGACTGGTTCGGAACCCAGAAAAACACTACGCTCTCTCTCTGGAGCAAGAACACAAGATAATCAAACAAGCAGCAGTAGGAGTGTTATCTCTCCGGAGAGCTCCGAAGCTACGTAAACTGCTCGTGTGCTTCGCCTTGATCTGCTCTTCGTGCGATCTCCGCCCCCCGCCGAACCGAAAGGGGCTCGGTCCGCCGGCCCCATAGGTGTGCGTGGATCAGTTTCCCCGACACCAGGTTACGGCCACCTTGTGGTGTAAGACCCTACTCCTGCTTTGTGGTGGATTAGCCTTAGGAGGGGTGATAACCCACAAGTATAGGGGATCGCAACAATTTTCGAGGGTAGAGTATTCAACCCAAATTTATTGATTCGACACAAGGGGAGCCAAAGAATATTCTCAAGTATTAGTAGCTGAGTTGTCAACTCAACCACACCTGGAAACTTAGTATCTGCAGCAAAGTGTTTAGTAGCAAAGTAATATGATAATGGTGGTAACGGTAGCAAAAGGTAACAATAGCAAAAGTAATGGTTTTGGTATTTTGTAGTGATGATAGCAATAGCAACGGAAAAGTAAATAAGTGAAGAACAATATATAGAAAGCTCGTAGGCAATGGATCGGTGATGGAGAATTATGCCGGATGCGGTTCATCATGTAACAATCATAACCTAGGGTGACACAGAAATAACTCCAGTTCATCAATGTAATGTAGGCATGTATTCCGAATATAGTCATACGTGCTTATGGAAAAGAACTTGCATGACATCTTTTGTCCTACCCTCCCGTGGCAGCGGGGTCCTTACGGAAACTAAGGGATATTAAGGCCTCCTTTTAATAGAGTACCGGAACAAAGTATTAACACATAGTGAATACATGAACTCCTCAAACTACGGTCATCACCGGTAAGTATCCCGATTATTGTCACTTCGGGGTTAATGGATCATAACACATAATAGGTGACTATAGACTTGCAAGATAGGATCAAGAACTCTCATATATTGATGAAAACATAATAGGTTCAGATCTGAAATCATGGCACTCGGGCCCTAGTGACAAGCATTAAGCATAGCAAAGTCATAGCAACATCAATCTCAGAACATAGTGGATACTAGGGATCAAACCCTAACAAAACTAACTCGATTACATGATAGATCCCATCCAACCCATCACCGGCCAGCAAGCCTACGATGGAATTACTCATGCACGGTAGTGAGCATCATGAAATTGGTGATGGAGGATGATTGATGATGACGATGGCGACGGATTCCCCTCTTCGGAGCCCCGAACAGACTCCAGATCAGCCCTCCCGAGAGGTTTTAGGGCTTGGCGGCGGCTCCGCATCATAAAATGTGATGAATCCTTCTCTCTGATTTTTTTCTCCCCGAAACCAAATATATAGAGTTGGAGTTGAGGTCGAAGGAGCTCCAGGGGGCCCACGAGGTAGGGGGGTGCACCCCAGGGGGGCAGGCGCGGCCCCACCCTCGTGGACAAGTGGTGGGCCCCCTGGCCTTCATCTTTTGCAAGGATTTTTTATTATTTCTGAAAAGTTGTTCCGTGAAGTTTCAGGTCATTCCGAGAACTTTTGTTTCTACACATAAATAACACCATGGTAATTCTGCTGAAAACAACGTCAGTCCGGGTTAGTTCCATTCAAATCATGCAAGTTAGAGTCCAAAACAAGGGAAAAAGTGTTTGGAAAAGTATATACGACAGAGACGTATCAACTCCCCCAAGCTTAAACCTTTGCTTGTCCTCAAGCAATTCAATTGATAAACTGAAAGTGATAAAGAAAAACTTTTACAAGCTCTGTTTGCTCTTGTTGTTGTAAATATGTTAAGCCAGCATTCAAGTTGTCAGCAAAGATTATGAACTAACCATATTCACAATAACGCATAGGTCTCATGTTTACTCACATCAATGGCATAATCAACTAGCGAGCAATAATAATAAATCTCGGATGTCAACACTTTCTCAAAACAATAATAATGTGATATAACAAGATGGTATCTCGCTAGCCCTTTCTAAGACCGCAAAACATAAACGCAGAGCACCTTTAAAGATCAAGGACTGACTAGACATTGTAATTCATGGTAAAAGAGATCCAGTCAAGTCATACTCAATGTAAACTAACAGTAATAAATGCAAATGACAGCGGTGTTCTCCAACCGGTGCTTTTTAATAAGAGGGTGATGACTCAACATGAAAGTAAATAGATAGACCCTTCGCAGAGGGAAGTAGGGATTTGTAGAGGTGCCAGAGCTCGGTTTTGAAATAGAGGTGAATAATATTTTGAGCGGTATACTTTCATTGTCAACATAACAACCAAGAGATGGCGATATCTTCCATTCTACACACATTATAGGTGGTTCCCAAACAGAATGGTAAAGTTTATACTCCCCCTTCCACCAACAAGCATCAATCCATGGCTTGCTCGAAACAATGAGTGCCTCCAACTAACAAGAGTCCCAGGGGGAGTTTTGTTTGCAATTATTTTGATTTGATTTGATTTGCATAAAGCATGAGACTGGGCATCCTGGTGACCAGCCACTTTCTCGTGAATGAGGAGCGGAGTCCACTCCTCTTGAGAATAACCCGCCTAACATGGAAGATACGGACAGCCCTAGTTGATACATGAGCTATTCGAGCATACAAAACAGGATATTTATTTGAATGTTTAGAGTTTGGCACATACAAATTTACTTGGAACGGCAGGTAGATACCGTATATAGGTAGGTATGGTGGACTCATATGGAATAACTTTGGGGTTTATGGAGTTGGATGCACAAGCAGTATTCCCGCTTAGTACAGGTGAAGGCTAGCAAAAGACTGGGAAGCGACCAGCTAGAGAGCGACAACAGTCATGAACATGCATTAAAATTAATCAACACCGAATGCAAGCATGAGTAGGATATAATCCACCATGAACATAAATATCGTGAAGGCTATGTTGATTTTGTTTCAATTACATGCGTGAACATGCGCCAATTCAAGTCACTTAAATCATTTAGAGGAGGATACTACCCTATCATACCACATCACAACTATTTTAATAGCATGTTGGCACGCAAGGTAAACCATTATAAGCTCCTAGCTAATCAAGCATGGCACAAGAACTATGATCTCTAGTTGTCATTGCAAACTTGTTTATTCATAATAGGCTGAATCAAGAACAATTAACTAATCATATTTACAAAAACAAGAGAGGTCGAGTTCATACCAGCTTTTCTCATCTCAATAAGTTGATCATATAGTCATCATTATTGCCTTTCACTTGCACAACTGAACAATGTGAATAGTAATAATAGTGCGCATGCATTGGACTAAGCTGGAATCTGCAAGCATTCAATAAACAGGAGAAGACAAGGCAATATGGGATCTTTGTCAGATCAACAATAATGCATATAAGAGCCACTTCAACAATTTAATTATGGTCTTGTCCTATCGACCCCCAAAGAAAAGAAAAGAAATAAAACTATTTACACGGGAAAGCTCCCAACAAGTAAAAGAAGAACATGAATATTTTTGGGTTTTCTTTTTAATTACTACTACAAGCATGGAAAGTAAACTAATTAAAAGCTACAACTAATTTTTTTGGTTTTTCTTAAGGTTTATCAAACACACAAGAAGAAATCATAAAAAGGAAATAAACTAGCATGTATGATACAATGAAAAAGTATGAGCACCGACATCTAGCAATGAGTGTGTGAACGTAAATGTAATGTCGGTGGGAAGTACGTACTCCCCGAATCTTAGGCTTTTGGCCTAAGTTGGTCTATGTCCATGGCTGGCCTGGCGGATATCCATAATAGTACTTGGGGTCGTACTGCGACGAAGAAGACTCCGATTGCCACTGCTTGGCAATCATCTCCGGATCGCACTGGTAATTAGACTGTCGTGGAGGATCAACTTGTGGTTCTGGCTCTGGCTCTGAGGCTGATGTAGAGTTCTGATAGGCGTGAATAGCCTCTAACGGAACAAGGTACTGGCCTGCAGATAAATCAAACAAGGAAGGAGCAGGCAGGGTAATAGTCTCAGGATGATGTTTATTAAAGAAAAATTTGTATTTAAGCTCTCATTCCCTATTCTTAACAATAAAATCATGTGCCACCATACTCTTATAATCTAAATAAACATGAGGCATCACTTTTTCTTCCTTCTCATAATGCCTAATAGGTATGTTAGAATGTGCAGCTAGGTGTGAAGCATATATGCCTCCAAAGATGGATCCCTTTGTATGGTTCAAACTTAACCGTTTAGCAATAATACCGCCCATACTAACAGAGTTATCACTGAATAAACCGTGGAGCAAAATAATGATATCAGGAACACTAAGGTTTCCACAGTTTCCGCGACCAATTAAGCAACGACTAGCAAATAATGCAAAATAGCGTAAAACAGGAAAATGTATGCTAGTAATTCGTGCATCGGAAACCTTCCTCGTTTCCCCTACAGTGATGATATCAATAAACCCATCCACATTGCTGCGATGTGGTTCCTCTGTCGTGCCCTCGAAAGGGACCAAACAAACCCGACAAAAATCATCAAGTGATATCTCCTTATGCTCATCATATAAATAAAACTCCACCGTAGGTGGTGAGCTCCTAGAATGGAAATGAAAGTTTTGCACAAAGATATTTGTGAGTAAGAGATACTGATCGCGTTGGTCGTGGAGGAAAGTGGTGAGGCCTGCATTCTTAGCCAATTCATAAAAATCTTCATAAATCCCGGCTGCTCTCAAGAAATCATCGGAAGGCCATTCACACGACCGAACCTCCGCGGTGCGAGGCTGATTATACTTGGGCTTCTATGCCTTTTCCTTCGAGCTTCGGCTCGATGAGCCCCTCAAAAGTCTCTTCATTATTTTCTGAAAAATTCTGAAATTTTTAGTAACTTCAAAATAAAAGTAAACCGAACTCAATAATATTGATAACAACTACTCCTACAAGTGCCTAGGGCCTATATCATGCATCAAAACTACTTGGAACCATATAAATTTGACATGCAACCTCAAGAACATGGTCACCTAGGCAGCTTTGCAATGAATAAAGCACTAGAACAAAAACTAATTGGACCAATGGAGGAGTCACATACCAAGGAACAATCTCCCCAAGCAGTTTTGTAAGAGGTGCTTTGAGCAAGGAGATCGAAAATGGCAGCAAGATGAGCTAGAACTCGTGCTTGAGCTGGATATTCATGTTTGTGGGAGGAAGAAGAAGTGTGTGGGTGCAGGAATAAGTGGAGGAGGGCCACCATGGGCCCATGAGGCAGGGGGAGCGCCCAGGGGGTAGGGCGCACCCTCCACCCTCGTGACCAGGTGGATGACCCCCCCGATGTGTTCTCAGTGCCAAATATTCTCAAATATTCCAGAAAAAATCATATTTAAATTTCAGGGCATTTGGAGAACTTTTACTTTTGGGGTATTTTTATATTGCACTGATAATCAGATAATAGAAAGAAAAATACTATTTTTATTTTATTTAATATAAATGATAGAAAGTAAAAGGAGGGTACAGAAGGTTGTGCCTTCTAGTTTCATCCATCTCATGCTCATCAAAAGGAATCCACTAACAAGGTTGATCAAGTCTTGTTAACGAACTCATTCCGAATAACATGGAACCGGAGAAATTTGGAATAACACTATGTTACCTCAACAGGGATATGCACATCCCCAATAATACAAATATCATATTTCTTCTTGACAATAGGAAGAGGAAATTCAAAACCTCCAAATATAATCAATGGAATTTTTCCAATAGAGTTGATACTATGAACTTGAGGTTGTTTCTTCGGAAAGTGTACCGTATGTTCATTACCATTAACGTGAAAAGTGACATTGCCTTTAGTGCAATCAATAACAGCCCCTGCAGTATTCAAAAAGGGTCTTCCAAGAATAATAGACATACTATCGTCCTCGAGAATATCAAGAATAACAAAGTCCGTTAAAATAGTAACGTTTGCAACTACAACAGGCACATCCTCACAAATACCGACATGTATAGCAGTTGATTTATCAGCCATTTGCAAAGATATTTCAGTAGATGTCAACTTATTCAAATCAAGTCTACGATATAAAGAGAGAGGCATAACACTAACACCAGCTCCAAGATCACATAAAGCAGTTTTAACATGGTTTGTTTTAATGGAGCATGGTATAGTTGGTACACCGGGATCTCCAAGTTTCTTTGGTATTCCACCCTTAAAAGTATAATTAGCAAGCATGGTGGAAATTGCAGCTTCCGGTATCTTTCTCTTATTTGTAACAATATCTTTCATATACTTAGCATAAGGGTTCATTTTGAGCATATCAGTTAATCGCATACGCAAAAAGATAGGTCTAATCATTTCAGCAAAGCGCTCAAAATCCTCATCATCCTTTTTCTTGGATGGTTTTGGAGGAAAAGGCATGGGTTTCTGAACTCAAGGCTCTCTTTCCTTTCCGTGTTTCCTAGCAACAGAGTCTTTCTTATCATAACGTTGATTCTTTGATTATGGGTTATCAAGATCAACATCAAGTTCAATTTCTATATCATTATCATTACTAGGTTGAGCATCATCATGAACATTATCATTAACCCTATTTCTAGTTTCAGGGTCATTACCAGATTGTGTTGCAGCATCAGAAATAGAAATATCATTTGGATTCTCAAGTGTTTCAATAACAAGTTGACTAGAAGCATGCAAAGTGCTATCATTTTTCTTTTTCTTCCTTTTAGAAGGACTAGGTGCATCCAAATTATTTCTCTGAGAATCTTGCTCAATTTTCTTAGGGTGGCCTTCAGGATACAAAGGTTCCTGAGTCATTCTACCACCTCTAGTCATAACTCTAACAGCATTATCATTATTCTTACTATTCAATTCATTGAGCAAATCATTTTGAGCTTTAAGTACTTGTTCTACTTGAGTGGTAACCATAGAAGCATGTTTACTAATAAGTTTAAGTTCACCTTTGACATTAGCCATATAATCACCCAAGTGTTCAAGCATATTTGAATTGTATTTCAATTGTCTACCAAAACAAGCATTAAAGTCTTCTTGCTTAGCCATAAATTTATCAAACTCATCTAAGCATGGGCTAGCAAACTTAGTAAATGGGATTTCAGCTTTATCATATCTATAGAGAGAATTTACCTTTACTACCTATGTCGGGTTAGCAAGACCATGAGTTTCTTCAATAGGTAAAGGATTAAGATCATATGTTTCTTCAACAGGCGGTAAGTTAATACCATGTATTTCTTCAATAGGAGGTAAATTCTTAACATCTTCAGCTTTAATACCTTTTTCTTTCATAGATTTCTTTGCCTCTTGCATATCTTCAGGACTGAGAAATAGAATACCCTCTTCTTAGGAGTTGGGTTAAGAATAGGCTCTGGAATTGGCTCCGGAGGTGTCCAATTATTTTCATTTGTCAACATATTATTCAATAGAATTTCAGCTTCATCCGGTGTTCTTTCCCTGAAAACAGAACCAACACAACTATCCAGGTAATCTCTGGAAGCATTGGTTAGTCCATTATAAAAGATATCAAGTATTTCATTTTTCTTAAGAGGATGATCAGGCAAAGCATTAAGTGACTTGAGAAGCCTCCCCCAAGCTTGTGGGAGACTCTCTTCTTCAATTTGCACAAAATAATATATATCCCATAAAGCAGCTTGTTTCTTATGAGCCGGGAAATATTTAGCAGAGAAGTAATAAATCATATCCTGGGGACTACACACACAACCAGGATCAAGAGAATTAAACCATATCTTAGCATCACCCTTTAATGAGCACGGAAATATTTTAAGGATATAAAAGTAATGAGTTCTCTCATCAGTAGTGAACAAGGTGGCAATATCATTTAATTTAGTAAGATGTGCCACAACAGTTTCAGATTCATAGCCATGAAAAGGATCAGATTCAACCAAAGTAATTATATCAAGATCAACAAAGAATTCATAATCCTTATCAGTAACACAGATAGGTGAAGTAGCAAAAGCCGGGTCAGGTTTCATTCTAGCATTAAGAGATTGCTGATTCCATTTAGCTAATAACCTCTTGAGTTCGTATCTATCTTTGCAAGCTAAAATAGCTAAAGAAGCTTCTTTATCAAAAACATAACCCTTAGGAATAACAGGCAAGTCTTCATCATCACTTTCATCAGTATTATCAGATTAAATATTTTCATTCTCTCTAGCCATAGCAAGTTGTTCATCAAGAAATTCACCAAGTGGCACAGTAGTATCAAGCATAGAAGTAGTTTCATCATAAGTATCATGTATAGCAGAAGTGACATCATCAATAACATGCAACATATCAGAACGAATAGCAGAAGCAGGTTTAGGTGTCGCAAGCTTACTCAAAACAGAAGGTGAATCAAGTGCAGAGCTAGATGGCAGTTCCTTACCTCCCCTTGTAGTTGAGGGATAAATCTTGGTTCATGGTTCTTTCAAGTTCTTCATAATGATAAGCAGATATAAATCCCAAGTGACTCAAAGAATAGAGCTATGCTCCCCGGCAACAGCGCCAGAAAATAGTCTTGATAACCCACAAGTATAGGGGATTGCAACAATTTTTGAGGGTAGAGTATTCAACCCAAATTTATCGATTTGACACAAGGGGAGCCAAAGAATATTCTCAAGTATTAGCAACTGAGTTGTCAATTCAACCACACCTGGAAACTTAGTATCTGCAGCAAAGTGTTTAGTAGCAAAGTAATATGATAGGTGGTGGTAACGGTAGCAAAAGGTAACGATAGAAAAGTAAAAGTAATGTTTTTGGTATTTTGTAGTGATGATAGCAATAGCAATGGAAAAGTAAATAAGCGAAGAACAATATATGGAAAGCTCGTAGGCAATGGATCGGTGATGGAGAATCATCACCGGTAAGTATCCCGATTATTGTCACTTCGGGGTTAACGGATCATAACACATAATAGGTGACTATAGACTTGCAAGATAGGATCAAGAACTCTCATATATTGATGAAAACATAATAGGTTCAGATCTGAAATCATGGCACTCGGGCCCTAGTGACAAGCATTAAGCATATCAAAGTCAGAGCAACATCAATCTCAGAACATAGTGGATACTAGGGATCAAACCCTAACAAAACTAACTCGATTACATGATAGATCCCATCCAACCAATCACCGTCCAGCAACCCTACGATGGAATTACTCACGCACGGCGGTGAGCATCATGAAATTGGTGATGGAGGATGGTTGATGATGACGATGTCGATGGATTCCCCTCTCGGGAGCCCCGAACGGACTCCAGATCAGCCCCCCCCCCCCGAGAGGTTTTAGGGCTTGGCGGCGGCTCCGTATCGTAAAACACGTTGAATCCTTCTCTCTAATTTTTTCTCCCCGAAACCAAATATATAGAGTTGGAGTTGAGGTCGAAGGAGCTCTAGGGGGGCCACAAGGTAGGGGGCGTTCCCTAGGGGGGCAGGCGCGCCCCCACGCTCGTGGACAGGTGGTGGACCCCCTGGCCTTCATCTTTTGCAAGGACTTTTTATTATTTCCAAAAAGTTGTTCCCTGAAGTTTCAGGTCATTCCGAGAACTTTTGTTTCTGCACATAAATAACACCATGGTAATTCTGGTGAAAACGGCATTAGTCTGGGTTAGTTCGATTCAAATCATGCAAGTTAGAGTCCAAAAAAGGGTAAAAGTGTTGGAAAAGTAGATACGACAGAGACGTATCAAGGGGCTGAGGATGAACTAGTACAACGGATGACCAACCTCGCGAGGTTGGGGGTGAAGGAATGAGTCGACCGACCGACCCCTTTCTATGGTGGTGGCTAACCTATACTTATAGTGGCCTCAGTCCTCTTCACCCAAAACATAGGCTGGAAGGGCTTCAACAGTGGCCAATTTGAAAGGGGACAAGTGGTACGTCTTATCCTAAAGAAAGGTGGTCTTCGCCTGCAAAGCTTTTGGTCATGACAGAGCGGTGGGCTGGGTGATGACATCCTTCCTGCCATGCTAGTGGTTGATGACCCACAAGTGTAGGGGATCTATCATAGCCTTTTCGATAAGTAAGAGTGTCGAACCCAACGAGGAGCGGAAGGAAATGATAAGCCGTTTTCAGTAAGGTATTCTCTGCAAGCACTGAAATTATCGATAACAGATAGTTTTGTGATAAGGTAGTTTGTAACGACTAGCAAGTAATAAAAGTAAATAAGGTGCATCAAGATGGCCCAATCCTTTTTGTAGCAACGGACAAGCTTGGACAAACTCTTATATGAAGGAAAGCGCTCCCGAGGACACATGGGAATTATCGTCAAGCTAGTTTCATCACGTTCATATGATTCACATTCGGTACTTTGATAATTTGATATGTCGGTGGACCGGTGCTTGGGTACTTCCCTTACTTGGACAAGCATCCCACTTATGATTAACCCCTATCGCAAGCATCCGCAACTACAACAGAAGTATTAAGGTAAACCTAACCATAGCATGAAACATATGGTCCAAATCACCCCCTTACGAAGCAATGCATAAACTAGGGTTTAAGCTTCTGTCACTCTAGCAACCCATCATCTACTTATTACTTCCCAATGCCTCCCTCTAGGCCCAAACAATGGTGAAGTGTCATGTAGTCGACATTCACATGAAACCACTAGAGGGATGACAACATAATTCTCATCAAAATATCGAACGAATACCAAATTCACATGACTACTTATAGCAAGACTTCTCCCATGTCCTCAGGAACAAACATAACTACTCACAAAGCTTATTCATGTTCAAAACCAGTGGGGTATTAATATGCATAATGGATCTGAACATATGATGTTCCACCAAGTGAACCAACTAGCATCAACTACAAGGAGTAATCAAACACAACTAGCAACCCACATGTACCAATATGAGGTTTGGATACAAAGATTGGATACAAGAGATGAACTAGGGTTTGAGATGAGATGGTGCTGGTGAAGAAGTTGATGGAGATTGACCCCCTCCCGATGAGAGGATCGTTGGTGATGACGATGGTGATGATTTCCCCCTCTCGGAGGGAAGTTTCCCCGGCAGAACAGCTCTGCCGGAGCCCTAGATTGGTTACGCCAAGGTTCTGCCTTGTGGCGGCGGAGTTTCGTCCCGTGAGCTTGCTTATGATTTTTGCTCGGACGAAAGACCACATATAGCAGAAGATGGGTATTAGAGGGCCACTAGGGGGCCCACAAGGCAGCGGGGCGCGCCCAGGGGGGTAGGGCGCGCCCCCACCCTTGTGGCCTTGGTGTGGGCCCCCTCTGGTGCTTTCTCCGCTTAGTATTATTTATTAATTCCAAAAATGACTTCCGTGAAGTTTCAGGACTTTTGGAGCTGTGCAGAATTGGTCTATATTATTTGCTCCTTTTCCAGCCCAGAATTCCAGCTGCTGGCATTCCCCCTCTTCATGTAAACCTTGTAAAATAAGAGAGAATAGGCATAAGTATTGTGACATAATGTGTAATAGAAGCCCATAATGCAATAAATATCGATATAAAAGCATGATGCAAAATGGACATATCAAGTCCCCCAAGCTTAGACCTCGGTTGTCCTCAAGCGAAAGCCGATATCGAAAAATATGTCCATATGTTTAGAGATAGAGGTGTCGATAAAATAAAATACGGACGTGAGGGCATCATGATCATTCTTAGAATAGCAACGTATATATATATATATATATATATATATATATATATATATTGTCATATGATATCTTATGCTAAAGTAACAATTCGATCACAATTTCATGTATGGATCATAAACTTCATTGAGAACCAACAAACTATAATCTCAGTCATTGAGGCAATTGCAATTTATCATAACATAGGAAAGATTCAATATAAGAGCTTTTCAGCAAGTCCACATACTCAACTATCATCTAGTCTTCACAATTGCTAACACTCACACAATACTTGTGGGTATGGAGTTTTAATCGGACACAGAGAAAAATGGGGGCTTATAGTTTTGCCTCCCAACGTTTTACCTCAAGGGTAATGTCAACAATAAGAGTTCATGAAAACTCACATCCAATTAGCTATATATATAAGGATCTTTCCAACACATTGTGCTTGCCAAAGGATAAAATGTAAACAGGAAAGGTGAATATCACCATGACTCTTTGCATGAAGTATAAGACAAGAATAAAAGATAGGCCCTTCGCAGAGGGAAGCAGAGGTTGTCATGCACTTTTATGGTTGGATGCACGAAATCTTAATGCCAAAGAACGTCACTTCATATTGCCACTTGTGATATGGACCTTTATTATGCAGTCCGTCTCTTTTATTTATTCCACATCACAAGATCATATAAAGCTTGTTTTCTCCACATTAATAGATCATACATATTTAGAGAGAAATTTTTATTGCGTGCACCGATGACAACTTACTTGAAGGATCTTACTCAATCCATAGGTACATATGGTGGACTCTCATGGCAAAACTGGGTTTAGGGATATTTGGAAGCACAAGTAGTATCTCTACTTGGTGCAAAGAAATTGGCTAGCAAGAGAGGGAAAGGCAAGCTCAACATGTTGGATGATCGATGACAATATAATTTATCTCATATGTAAGAAAACATAACCCATTAGGTTGTCTTCCTTGTCCAACATCCACTCTTTAGCATATCATACTTTAACGAGTGCTCACAATTATAAAAGTTGTCCAATATAGTATATTTATATGTGAACCTCTCTTTCATTATTACTTCCTATTAATTGCAACGATGACCAAAACTATGTTTGTCAACTCTCAATAATTTTTATTCATCATACTCTTTATATGTGAGCTCATTAATCTCCATAAGATCCATATGATCTCTTTATTTATTTTTATTTCATCTCTTTTGTTTTATTCCCTCAAGATCATAGCAAAATAACCATCCCATAACCTGTAATAATTCTTTGCAGAATCAATTCATCTTTATCATTAGGAACGACAGTAATACCTCCCTTCTTAGGGACACAATGGACATGGCTTACCCACTGACTATAAGCAACGGGATAAATTATACCTGCTTCAAGGAGTTTTGATATTTCCTTTATTACCACTTCTTTCATCTTAGGATTTTGTGACGCCCCGAGACCGACGCGCCAGGTGTCTTCCAGTTATTCGTTGTCTTTGCAATGTCATTTGCTTGCGTGTTGCATCTTCTCATGTCGTCATATGCGTTGCATCATCATGTTTTTGAAACTTGCATTAGTCCGGGTCTCCCCGTTCCTTTCGTTGTTTGTTCTGAGCCCAGACACACTCGCACGCGCCCGCAGCATGTCCGAAATATTATTTTATAAGTGGCCGGAAAATGTTCTCGGAATGGGTTGGAAGTTGGCCTGCGGTCTTATTATAGTGTAGGTAGGCCGTCTGCCAAGTTTCATCGCATTCGGGGTCCGTTTGACGCCCCAACGGATGACTATAGCGACATTATAGTCGGTTAAACGTCGGATGTTTTCGGTCTCCGAAAACTACTGCCGGGCCCTCTCTCTCTCTCTTCTCTCCTCTCAGCCTCGCCACAGCCCACCTAGTCCATCTACCTACCCCTCTTCGCGTCCGGAGTCGTCCGATGCGATCGCACGGTCCGAAAACCCCTCTTTGCACAGTGCATCGACCCCTCGCACGCGTCCAAAAATTGTCCCGGACCCGACCCGAGCAGTTGTGACCGTTGGGTCCGGATCATCCCCAAACATCTACAAAACATCTCCGTTTTATTATTCGGACTCTCTAACCAATCTATTCTCGACCGTCTGATCTAAATCGGATGATCCAAATCATCCTCCTTCCACTATATATATATAGTCCATCCCATACCTAATTTGGAAAAACCCTAGAAATCCTCTTCCTGTCCCGTCGCTACGCCGCCACCCACTTCTCCCACCGGGATCCTGTCCAAACCAACCACTGCACAGCTTGCTCCCCTCTTGATTCACCAACTCCTGCCAATCCAGATCCCCACCAAATCCCGCCGCCACCTTCACCTTGTTCTCTGTACCCAACCAACCACCGGAGCCACCCTCACGCGCCCCCTTTCTGTCCCCAAGTGCTTCGGCCTTCTCTTGAGCCGGAGCTCATCGCCTTCGGTGACAACAGAAGCAGCACCCCGCCCTCTGCCTCATCACAACGGAGTACATCAGCGTCATGGCGCCCTACCTGAGCTCCTCCTATGCGCGCCTCCACAGGACCCCGCGCCCTGCTCCTTCACTCCCGAGCCTCCCTAATCTCTCTGCTCCCCCTCTGCTCCCATGGACAGGGATTCGACGCCGTCGTCCTCGCGCTGCTTCATCATCGCTGCCGGATCCGCCTCCCTCCGCCTCGTCGAGTCCTCGCCCCGCGCTGGTTCTGCGCCTTGCCATGGCGCCGCCGACGACGACGCGCAGCCTTCTTTAGCTCCGCCCGCAAGCCGTCGCTGGACCCGCCTCCATCAGCCTCCGATTCGGCACACCGCAGTCTCCTCTGTTCGCCGCCTCCTTCAGGTCGCTGCGCCCTCGCACCAAGTTCCTGCCGGAGCTCCGTCCACCACCGTTGCCTGGAACCGAGGCCGGACGACTTCATTCCTCCCGTTCCGATGATTCCCGCCGACCCTGTTGCTAAGGTCCCCTGCCTGCTTCTTCTCCATCACCATGGCCTTCTGCCGTTTCTCTTCTTCAGTACAGAGAGCAGCAGCGGCTCGCTCATCCCGAGCAGTGACCGCGCATCCAGCGCTAGCAGACCCCGTCCCCGACCACCGGTGCCGTCGCCGGAGACCACCGGCAAGCCGCCGCGCCAAGTCCTCCTACGGCCGCTCCCCCGTTTCCCTGATCGAACTGCTGCTGCTGCTTGCTTCGCGTTGACCGCGCAATGCTAGTGACAAGTCATCGGCCTCGTTCGGCCTCCCGTGCCAGATCGCAAGGCCCGGCCTCCTCCGCGGACTGGGCATGGCCCAATGTGAGCAGCTCCTGTCCTTTCCAGAGTTTACCAGTTTTACAAAAAACCCCTTGAACTTCATGCATACCATAACTCACCAACCATGCATCACATATAAAAACTTTAAATATGAGATATGACTAGAATTTCATCTAGTTTCATAATATCCAACTTTCCTGCATGTTTAAAATGCTTAAAATGATGTTTGATTAAACTTGCTCATATAGTATGCTAAAATGATTTAATTCATAACTAAATAACTGTAGCTCCAAACTTAACAAACTTCATATGTAAATGGGGTAGAAAAATGCCTAGTTTAACATGGTGACTTTACTTTCCATGTTTAATAACTCTAAAATTGTGTTTAGGGCAGAACAGTACCAAATCTATAATATGCTCATGAGGATTTTTTCGGACTTGTTGCTTGTTGTTCCGGCCGCATTTAAACTTGTCTAGATAGGTAGTTTTACTTTGCTTCACCCCTTGCCATGCTAAACAACATTTAATATTGTTGAGTACATAAACGAGATCGAACTAAATAAGTCACGTGGTGTTTCGTCAATATGCAACGGAGTTGCATATTGAGCTCCACTTAATTTGTAGGATTGTTTGTGCACTTAGCCATGCCATGCTTCATTAAACCGGATATGCATCATACTTGGTTGTGCATCATGCCATGTTGATCATGTGGTGGTTGTTTACTATGTTGTTTGCTTCTTTTCGGTGTTGCTTCTTCGGGTTAGTTCCGATAACGTCGCGTTTGTGAGGATCCATTCGAATTCGTCCATTTGTCAAACCTACCACTTGCTATATCGTGCCTCCCATATTGCCATGTCAAACCTCTAACCCACCTTGTCCTAGCAAACCGTTGTTTGTCTATGTTACCGCTTTGCTCAGCCCCTCTTATAGCGTTGTTAGTTGCAGGTGAAGATGGAGTTTGTTCCATGTTGGAACATGGATATTTGTTGTGATATCACAATATCTCTTATTTTAATTTAATGCATCTATATACTTGGTAAAGGGTGGAAGGCTGGCCTTATGCCTGGTGTTTTGTTCAACTCTTGCCACCCTATGTTCTGTCATACCGGTGTTATGTTCCTTGATTTTGCGTTCCTTACACGGTTGGGTGTTATGGGAACCCCTTGACAGTTCGCTTTGAATAAAACTCCTCCAGCAAGGCCCAACCTTGGTTTTACATTTGCCTAACAACCTATTACCCTTACCTTGGGTCGGCCAACCCAAGGGTCATCTTTATTTTAACCCCCTGGGGCAGTGCTTGTCTAAGTGTTGGTCCGAACCGGGCAGCCTGCGGGGCCACCTCGGGGCAACTCGAGGGTTGGTTTTACTCGTAGCTTAACCTATCTGGTGTGCCCTGAGAACGAGATATGTGCAGCTCCTATCGGGATTTGTCGGCACATCCGGGTGGCTTTGCTGGTCTTGTTTTACCATTGTCGAAATGCATTGTAACCGGGATTCCGAGTCTGACCGGGTCGTCCTGGGAGAAGGAATATCCTTCGTTGACCGTGAGAGCTTGTGATGGGCTAAGTTGGGACACCCCTGTAGGGTTTTGAACTTTCGAAAGTAGTGCCCGCGGTTATGGGCAGATGGGAATTTGTTAATGTCCGGTTGTAGAGAACTTGAAACTTAACTTAATTAAAATGCATCAACCGCGTGTGTAGCCGTGATGGTCTCTTCTCGGCGGAGTCCGGGAAGTGAACACAGTTCTTGTGTTATGCTTGAACGTAAGTAGTTTCAGGATCACTTCTTGATCACTTCTAGTTTACGACCGTGCTTTGCTTCTCTTCTCGCTCTCATTTGCGTAAGTTAGCCACCATATATGCTAGTGCTTGCGGCAGCTCCACCTCACTACCTTTTCCTACCCATAAGCTTAAATAGTCTTGATCTCGTGGCTGTGAGATTGCCGAGTCCTAGTGACTCACATATTACTTCAAACAGTGGCAGGTGCCGATGATAACCGTGTAGGTGACGCAACCGAGCTCAAGGAGGAGCTCGATGAAGATCGTGTTCATTGTGTTGTTTCGTTTCCAGTTGATCAGTAGTGGAGCCCAGTCGGGGCGATCGGGGATCTTTTGCATTAGGGGTTGTTTTTCTTTATTTGGATCCGGAGTCGGACCTTGATTGTATCTGGCTGATGTAATGCTATATTCATGTATTGTGTGAAGTGGCGATTGTAAGCCAACTCTTTATCCCTTTCTTATTCAGTACATGGGATGTGTAAAGATTACCCCTCTTGCGACATGCCTACTATGCGGTTATGCTTCTAAGTCGTGCTCCGACACGTGGGAGATATAACCGCATCGTGGGTGTTACAGATTTAGCCGTCGTTGGTGATCAATAACTGGTTTGCATCTTGCTCCAAATTTATCTTGTGTTGACATAGAGTGGGACTAATGCCCTTAAGATCATCAAGAGTATATCCAATAGCAGCACGGTGCTTCTTCAGAGTTTTCAATAATCTCTCTTCTTCGTGCTCTGAAAGGTTAGCACTAATAATAACAGGATATATCTTCTTTTCATCAAGATAAGCATATTTAAGAGTATCAGGCAATGGTTTAAGCTCAAACACGGGATCACCCTTGGGTGGAGGAGGATCCCCTATGATTTCAACAGGCAAGTTGTGTTTCAGAATAGGTCCCTGTTTAAAGAATACTTCATCTATTTCCCTTCTTTCATTCATAAACATATCATTTTCATGGTCTAGAAAATATTGTTCTAAAGGATCAGTAGGAGGCACGACAATAGAAGCAAGACCAATAATTTCATCTTTACTAGGAAATTCCTCATCATGGGGTTGTCTGCTAAATTTGGCAAAATTAAACTCATGAGACATATCCCCTAAACCAACAGAAACAATGTCCTTATTGCAGTCTGTCTTAGCATTAATAGTATTCAAGAAGGGTCTACCAAATATAATGGGACAAAAGCTATCTTGTGGAGAACCAAGAACAAGAAAATCAGCAGGATATTTAAATTTCACACACAAGACTTCAAGATCTCTAACAATTCCAACTAGTGAAATAGTATCTCTATTGGCAAGCTTAGTTGTAACATTGATATCTTCTATCTCAGCAGGTGCAATATCATGCATAATTTCTTCGTATAAGGAATAAGGTATTGCACTTGCACTAGCACCCATATCACATAAGCCATGATAACAATGATCTCCTATTTTAACGGAAATAACAGGCATGCCTACAACAGGTCTATGTTTATTTTTAGCATCAGGTCTAGCAATTCTAGCAGCTTCATTGCAGAAGTAAATAACATGCCCATAAATATTATCGGCAAAGAGATCTTTAAACATAGCAATTTTAGGTTCAACTTTAATTTGCTCAGGGGGTTTAGGTGTCTTAATGTTACTTTTGTTAATCATAGTTGAAACTTTAGCATGATCCTTTATTCTAACAGGGAAAGGTGGTTTCTCAATATAAGCAGCAGGAACAACATGATCATTATAAGTGATAGTATTTTATTCAACTTTAATAGGTGCAACTACTTTTACTTCAGTGGGGGGATTATATTTAAACCACTTATCCTTTGGGAGATCAACATGAGTAGTAAAGGATTCACAGAAAGAAGCTACTATCTCAGAGTCAAGTCCATTTTTAGTGCTAAATTCATGGAAAGCATCGGTATCCATAAAATATTTAACACAATCAAACTTAGGTGTTATACCTAACTCCTTACCATCGTCGAGGTCCCAATCTTCAGAGTTGCATTTAATTCTTTCCAATAAATCCCATTTGAATTCAATAGTCTTCATCATAAAAGATCCAGTACAAGAAGTATCGAGTATGGAGCGATTACTGAGAGAAAGCCGAGCATAATTTTTTTGAATAATCATTTCTCTTGAGACCTTATGATTGGGGCATGAATATAACATTGACTTAAGCCTCTCCCCAAGCTTGAGCGATGCTTTCCCCTTCGCGAGGCCAAAAATTATATATATAGTTACGATCACGATGAACAAGATGCATAGGATAAAACTTCTGGTGAAATTCCAATTTCAAGCGCTTGTAGTCCCATGATCCCATATCATCACATAGCCTATACCATGTTAATGCATCTCCCATCAAAGATAAAGGGAAGACCTTCTTCTTCATAACATCCTCAGGCATACCTGCAAGCTTAAATAATCCATAAACTTACCAAATTCCACTTACCAAAGGCGCTTCACTCCCCGGCAACGGCGCCAGAAAAGAGTCTTGATGACCCACAAGTGTAGGGGATCTATCATAGCCTTTTTGATAAGTAAGAGCGTCGAACCAAACGAGGAGCAGAAGGAAATGATAAACAGTTTTCAGTAAGGTATTCTCTGCAAGCACTGAAATTATCAGTAATAGATAGTTTTGTGATAAGGTAATTTGTAACGAGTAGCAAGAAATAAAAGTAAATAATGTGCAGCAAGATGGCCCAATCCTTTTTGTAGTAAAGGACAAGCCTGGACAAACTCTTATATAAAGGAAAGCGCTCCCGAGGACACATGGGAATTATCGTCAAGCTAGTTTTCATCACGTTCATATCATTCGCGTTCGGTACTTTGATAATTTGATATGTGGGTGGACCGGTGCTTTGGTACTACCCTTACTTGGAAAAGCATCCCACTTATGATTAACCCCTATTGCAAGCATCTGCAACTACAACAGAAGTATTGAGGTAAACCTAACCATAGCATGAAACATATGGATCCAAATCACCCCCTTACGAAGCAACACATAAACTAGGGTTTAAGCTTCTGTCACTCTAGCAACCCATCATCTACTTATTACTTTCCAATGCCTCCCTCTAGGCCCATGCAATGGTGAAGTGTCAGATAGTTTACATTCACATGACACCACTAGAGGGATGACAACATACATCTCATCAAAATATCGAACGAATACCAAATTCACATGACTACTTATAGCAAGACTTCTCCCATGTCCTCAGGAACAAACGAAACTACCCACAAAGCATATTCATGTTCAAAATAAGAGGGGTATTAATATGCATATGGATATGAACATTTGATCTTCCACCAAGTAAACCAACTAGCATCAACTACAAGGAGTAATCAACACTACTAGCAACCCACAAGTACCAATCTGAGGTTTGGATAAAAAGATTGGATACAAGAGATGAACTAGGGTTTGAGATGAGATGGTGCTAGTGAAGATGTTGATGGAGACTGACCCTCTCCCGATGAGAGGATCGTTGATGATGGTGATGATTTCCCCCTCCCAGAGGGAAGTTTCCCCGGCAGAATAGCTCTGCCGGAGCCCTAGGTTGGTTCCGCCAAGGTTCCGCCTCGTGGCGGCGGAGTTTCATCCCGTGAGCTTGCTTATGATTTTTTTCTCGGACGAAAGACCTCATATAGCAGAAGATGGGCATTAGAGGGCCACCAGGGGGCCCACGAGGTAGGGGCGTGCCCAGGGGGTAGGGCGCGCGCCCCACCCTCGTGGCCAGGGTGTGGGCCCCCTCTGGTGCTTTCTCCACTCAGTATTTTTTTATTAATTCCAAAAATGACTTTCGTGAAGTTTCAGGACTTTTGGAGCTGTGCAGAATAGGTCTCTAATAGTTTCTCCTTTTCTAGCCCAAAATTCTAGCTGCCGGCATTCCCCCTCTTCATGTAAACCTTGTAAAATAAGATAGAATAGGCATAAGTATTGTGACATAATGTGTAATAGCATCCCATAATGCAATAAATATCGATATAAAAGCATGATGCAAAATGGACGTATCTATGGTCTTGGTCTTGTTGCCCTTGAATGGAAACCTTTGCCAGATTCCTTGGGAACCCACGCCTATCCTTGCCTCTTTAGCACCAAAGATCAATCTGCCTCCTCTGTGCCCGCTGGTGCCCGCCTGCTTTGGTTGTCATGGCTTGCATTATCGCAACCTCATGAGGTTGGGTACCTGCATAGAAATATCTGCTCCTCGGGAGGCTGCCTGGGGAGGCCGCTCCCTCGGGAGGTCTTGGCATTGCCCGCCTCATGAGGCTTGGTCCCTCGCGAGGGTATTTTCTTGGTGGTCTTGTAGATGGGCCGTACCAGGTCGTTGATGAAGCCACGCCGTGGGCCGCTGGCAGGCAAGTCTGGGTACCCTGGTTCCTAGAACGCCGACACCCATGATTCGGCCCGGCTCGAACTCCTGAGTTTATCAGTATGCCGGATGCCTCCGGGGACGGCTGGAGTCAACGGGAAGGAAGACAGCACCTCACTCGGTCGGCCTCCTCTACCCCAAGCGCGAGGAAGAAGATGACATGCGGGCGGGGCCCGCATGTCAGTTACCAGAGCCCGCGAGTTTATGTGGACATGGTTTCTTTGGGAGCCGTCTCCTCGCAGCCATGACGTAATCTAGGAGGGCGCCTTCGGCATCACCACCTCCTTCGCGCAAGTGAGCCACTGGGCTGACCCTAGTAGGCGCCATATAGCTGGGCTTCACCTAGTGCGCATTATAAGGTTGATTTCTTTTCTTCCTTTTCTTTTCCAGAAATATTGTAAAATCCATAAACAATTCAAATGGACTCCAAATTTAATTATTCAAACTAGCGCAAATGCCCGTGCATTGCAACGGGAGAGAAAGTTCATGTGTCCATATAAACGTCCATCAATGCGGCATGCCAACATCCATACGGTGCCATCCGAAGACGACACGCCAAGGTAAAATGTATATCAGCAAAAACTACACAATGAATGAGTTTGCTTTTCTCTTATTTTTTTGGATTATCAGGTATTCATCTTGATATAAAAAAGATGACCTCAGAGCGTAGTATGATCATATAACAGCTCATGATGGCTTGTAGAAGGACGACTTCATCCATTTTTATCACAACCTTGGAAAAACAATGTTGGCTGCGAAGGAAAATAACTTAAGAATGAGGAAAACCATGTCTCTACAAAATGAAAAAAATAGCGCGCTATAGAAAATAGCACGGGCCCTGAAAATATGCTATTAGTGTGCTATAGCGCGCTACAACGTGCTATCAGCGAGACATTGTGCATAAATTAATTTAGCGAGGCAATTCTCTACACACTATAGCGTGCTATTAGCGGCGCTATAGCGCGCTATTTTTTTCCAGTGACATAAAGAGCAATGACACCAAGACAAATAAACCAGCACCTGAAGGTACTGGCACATAATTGGATTATCGACTTCATTAGTTCTACACATGCAACTTCTAACATGCTGGAAACAAAAAGAACTACATTTCCTAAGAACCGGTAACCTTCCACTATTCTTGTGCCTAGAGCAATCTTTAGTACCGCTAATTGCAAAACAAAAGCAATATATAGGATTTTCAATTATTGTTACCAATCTAAACTAACAATTGCTTGAGGTCACGCACCATAATCGTCTTCCTTGGAGGAGGTTGGAAGCCTGCTCTACCCATTCTTGTTATCTGGTTCCTCATGTAAGAAGGGATGCACATCCTTGTGAGCTGATAAAATGGATGTGAGAATTGATAAGCAACGACATGGTTTAGATCTGGAAATGAAGAACAGGGAAATGGAAGAAAAATGTCATTTTTCAGGTCTCCATGACAACAAAATGATAGGAATTAACACACTCAACATAAGCTTGTAATGCACCCAATTTATTTTAGCAAAAATTCCTTCAGTTACAATTATAAAAAAGAGAAGGAAAAATAATAGAATCTACATTGTAATAGACAATGCTGCTGCACCACAAAACAGAGGTCTCACTCCTTGGCTAATATAATTTCCTCACTCCCGGCAACCTAGAACCCATTAGCAGCCGACCTCTGCATATATGTGATTGCAAACTTGCACTCACTATGAAAGTAATAACACAAGAAACAATTGTAGGAAATGAAGCACTCTATTTTTGACTTTGTTCTGATTTCACAAAGAGCTTTTTTCTTTGTTGGCTACTCAAAATAATTTTCTTGCCTCCACCACTCCAGCCTTTTTGCCACTTCTTTGTGAGCTAAATACCGATGCATTGCTACGAAAGGCTTATATCATAGGGTTTTCCATGTTCTGCAATAAAAGAACTATGAAATATTGGTAAACTACATGGTGATTTGCAACAAAAAAAGTGCTTTAAGGATCCATCAACCAAATGCCAATTCCATCTCATCAAAAGATTAACATGAGTGGAGGAGGTTATTAGGATCATTTAGGGACCTACTGGACACTCCTCACTTTAGCAGTTCCAACATGTCACTACATCTTTTTCATCATGGAATTCTCATTATTTGTCGATATCAACCACTACCATTTCCTTATGGGGAGATACATCTACTTTCTTGTAGAACTCGTGTAGGCATCACACTCTTTGACGATTTTCTCCACTCTGTCACCCAACAGTTTATCATTCTGAAGAATGTGCTTGACATCTTTCCACATCATCAACAGGTTTGTTTGCCTCTGTCAAGGTTAAGTTAAAAGGAAAGAAGGATAGCAGTAGGGTCAATGACAGTTCTAATGCTAGTAACATTCTAGATAGTGTAAGAAGACAATAACAAAAGATAAGCACCTGCAAAGGCCAATTCTCTGGCTTGAGTGCAGTCCATTGACAATTTCTTGATGTTATCAGGGTCAAACGCCACATCCTATATGCAGATTGATGTGTCTGTGACAAAAATTAAAAATGGGTGCCGTCGCACATAATAAAAAAGTATTGCCATACTAATCTTGTCTTTTGTGTTCCTATCTTGCTAGTGTGATGCGAAACAATAATTCTCAATTAACATTAACTGGAATGGTTACATGTTGCACGAACCGCAGTCATTATGTGTGAAAACACTCAGAAGTGTGTCAAAATGAATCTAAAAAGTGTTTGTGGAAGGAAATAACAGTGATATATGTAAAGAGACCAAACTAAGCAAGTTTGTGTGTGTATGACTCTCTATTTAAGTATGCAAACAACCTGCAGAATAAAACAACGTTCAGACTATTAGTAATCATGGAAGAGCTTACTATGCAAAAAGTAATCATACAAAAAAGGGTTGTACAAATGGTAAAGAAGAAAGTCCACATTGTTATTGTGAAATAACACTCGGCATAGAGCCCACCATTGGCATAGACAGTTTTTCCTACAGGTGATCATATAGAAGCAGTATGAATCAAACTGAACAAGACTAACATGTTAATCATATCTATATTTTTAAGAGCATCTTTGTCAAATCTGGAGTGCCGCTTAACTGGAGAAGGTTCAGGTGAATAAGCTGTGTGTAAAGAGATACTACAGACTCTCGATGAACATTGCACAACTCGCAGACATTGCATCACGATCAGACGGTCAGGCTAAAAACGGACGTTGATCATGATCAGGACTCACTGTCACTATGAATAGAGCAGCGTGAACCAGAATCACGACCACTTGTTTCCCTCCGCCCTGGAGAGGGACTCAACGACCTCGACATTCTTGTGCTTGCCCGCGAGGCTGTACGCTCGAACCCACGTCTCACCGCTGTTGAGGTCCCTATAATAGACGGTGCTGGGCCTCAGCCCGGGGCACTCCTTCGTGGACACAGCCACCGTGCCGGACGCATCCATGGGCACCACAACATTGCCGATGTCGTCCTCCTCCTCCCACGTCCCACCGCACTCGTCCAGCACGCGAACCATTAACTCCTCACCCCCGGCCGCCTTGACGAGCTCCAATTGGATCAGCGCCCCACCGCCGGGGGTCTGCACGAGGAAGTTGCTCTCCATGCGCGAGGTTGGCCTCCGCGTCACGGACAAGATGATTTCGGAGACGCGGAGCCCAGCCCGTGCAGCTCCAGGAAGACGTACACAATCCCGAAGCTGGTGTTGGCGTAAAGCTGCCCGTGGTGGAGCGCCAGGTCCACCACGGCCAGGATGTTGCTCAGCCTCACAGATTTCCAGGTGCTCTTGCCGGGTCGATCCGTGGCCCACTGTTGGCGGTGCGGCTGGAAGTAGATGATGGCCACCATCGCCCTGCCGTCAGGCGTGGGCACCGGGATGGCCTTGTGGATCAGGGTGTCCATGTGGTTGATCAGGGCGTTTGAGGTGGACACTGAGACCGTCAGGTGTACTCTCGACGCAGTCGGTGAGGGGGAGCGCTGTGACGGGGGGCAGAAGCGTGCTCCCATTAGGGCCCCTCCTGCTGCCGTGCACAACGAAGAGGAACGGAGAGTGGAGGCGCCGGCATCAGCCATGGAGGGCGCTAGGCGCCTAGGCGCCTACAGGGGGGCCGGGGAGGCCGGAGGCGGAGAAGAGACTGAGAGGGCCGGAGGTAGAGGGGGGAGCCAGAGCCAGGGCAGGGGAGGGAGACGCCGAGAGAGCCGACAGGAGGGGAGGGGCAGCCGTCGGTGCGATGAAGAGGATAAGATAGAAGAAAGGAGAGCGAAGGGAATTTTTACAAAATGCAGGGATTAGTTTGCAAAACCAAAACATTTTCTCATATCCACTCAAATAGGGACTGTGGGATCATTTACCAAAAAGCACAAGGACCTTTCTGCAAACTTGCTGCGACGCACCCGGAGACTCAATCCGTGCTTTATTATTTATTATTAGGGAGAGATTTCTAGTTGTTCATAAATTCATTCTCTATCACATGATACAATTGGATCATTGTTCCAGAAATGTTTTCTTCACAAATATTTATCAAATCCTATTTTTCCATTTCTGCAATGAACTTTAGAAAAATCACAGAGAGCTCATCTCTGATCCAAATGCCTTGATTCAAATTCTTAGACTCTTCTAGGTTCATAACTTAGCGTTTAAACATTTTCCCAATACTTTCTTTGCAACATCAAATATTGGTCCATTTCTCCATGTATAGCCAACTTTGCAAATTCCTCGGAAATTCATTTCAACTCCAAATCCAGTGAAACCAACTCCGAGGTGCTTCTAAATTCACTCTTTGTTAAATGGGTGCGTTCGCTCATTTTCCAAAATAATGTTTCTGATGACTTATTGCAAATCCATTAATCTCCTAATTCCATCATAATGAAATATTCAAAAGTATCCATTAATCCACTTTTAATGACACCACTTTGGTCATTTTTCATATGACCAGAGGTATCCAAGAAAAGTCCAACTCACATTTTTAGAGCACTTTTATTTCTGGCTTGTTGTGTTGCTTATTGTGGTTGCTTCCGACGTTAGTTGATGAAGTAGACGGAATAGTCGGAGATGGACCAAAAAGATTGAAGACCTTGCGGAGCCAGTCAAGCAGCCCCTTGACCATGTTGATGAACACTTCCTATGCATGTCATACATCACTTTATTATTGTTGCATCGGAATTATGATGAGATGGTAACCACTTTGGTGGGTTTCCTTCATTATTTCCTGGTTGATACTTGCATTGTTCATGACCCTACCTTCCTATGAGGGTTATGTGAGTGGGATTCGATACGATTCTAAAGTAGTTGCGATGCAAATGGGACATGAATATGCATGGTGATGGCGACAAAAGAATTTTCAACGACTTTTCGAAAACCCCGTCGGGTGGCACTACTGCCCGAGGGAGATATTGAGCTAGGTAACCTCTTGATAAAGAAGTAGGTGTACCGAGGCAAGTGAGCGTGTTGTTTTCGAAAACAGATTGGCTTAATTCACGACCATTACTCCAACCTTACATGCGCAACCACGCTACCCTTATTTGGGAAAGGGCATTATTGATTACCTAGCTCGTGCTAGCATGGATGCCTGCATTACTAGTGCTAGGAGTGTCATGGTCACTCTCGGGACGGGGTCGTGCCTGGTAGGGCGGCCATGACTATTTTTACAAGGCACCAGACACACCATTGTTACCTTTGTGCATGGTTCTACGGTATGTCTGGGAGAGAGGCTCCAGAGACAACGATATTATTGCGAGAATGTTGGCACGGGGGTTGTTACTAATCGAGTGGACTCTATGTTATTCACAACTAGGGAAAGATAGTGATCGGGTGCTCACCCCAGGTACTTGAGGTACAGCGGGTCGTGGCTGACACGGGAGTTCCTCGGATCTTGTGGGTAAAGTGTGCAACCTCTACAGAGTGTAAAGCTATTCGAATAGCCGTCTCTACGAGGGTGGGGGGCGCGCCCTCCTACCTCGTGGGCCCCCTGGTGGCCCTCCGATGGCCATCTTCTGCTATATGGAGTCTTTCAATGAACAGGAAGAAAACAGAGATGGGAGGCGGGCCACTTACCAATGCCAAGCTGGGACGAAGTGGTTCCCTTCCCGCAAATGTTTGTGGCCGGGATGGAGCAGCCAACAACCATGCTTGCCTCCTCCTCCTCCTCCATGCGCATGGGCTCGGCGGAAGGTGCCCTTGCCGGGGACGCCCCTCTGGGTGGCGTGGTTGACGGGGGCGGCGTGTCTGGAGTGGCCCTTAGTGGCTCCTCCTGCTGTCGCTCTCCTCCTGCAAACCTGGCAAGGTCAGCACCAAGGATTACGCCCCAACGCTCGTCGATGAGGAGTAATGAACTCACGCTGGGGGCTGAAGCGGGGGCTGCATCGAGGGCTATTGTCCGGGCTGATCACCACCAGTTGCGGCATGAAGAGAGTGCTCGCCTGGGCTTGTCGCCCGTCGAAGCTCCGGCCCTCTTCGCCGCCCTTTGAGCCAACGTCTTTGTGTCGCTGCAAACATAAGATCAAGTCAGGAAAAATGACACAGGCTTTGGATCAGAAATGGTGAAGGGCGAGGTGCTTACTCGTCCTCCTCTACTTGTCTCCTCTTCCCTCTTCGGACTGAAGGACCAAAGTCGAAGTCGTCCTCTGGGGCGGCATCCACGGGGGGGGGGGGGGGGGGGAAGGCGTCCTGCGCCGCTTGGATGAGGAAGAAGTGGCGGTCGCGGCCTTCTTCACTGTCGCTGCCCTCGTCTCACGCGCGGGCTGCGCCTGGGCCTGTTGTCGCTGCGTGGTCCTGCCGGGCCGGACCGGCTTGCCGGAGCTAGCCCGTCGCAGGACGCGTTTTCTCTCCCGGGCCAAGGGGTCCTCCGCCTTGGTCTTCTCTTCGGCCAACAGCTCGACCACGTCTTCGACAAGGGGGGCCCCAGCACCGGCGTCGCTGGATCCCCCGGCAGCTCCCGTCCACTCGGCGAACTTCTTCTCCTCTGCATCCATGTCGGCCTCGTCCTCGATGGTGTCGAGGCTACCGGCTTCCTCGGCAAGCACTGCCTCCTCTACCTGGGTGGTGATGTATGCTACCTCCTCCGTGGTGGTGTCGCGGATGAGCTGTGACTCGTCATGAACATACCTCTCTGACAAGTTGTCGAAGAATTCCTGCACCAGCTCTACTTTCGGCTCGTCCCAAGTTGGGTCGAGGCCGTGCGCGTTGAATCATGGCGATAATGGTGGTCTAGCAAGAGTTGTTGCTCAGTGGGACCAACTCCGCCGGCAACCCAAACAGAGACCTGCCGACCTCGCCAACCTTGCCGGTCTTGTCGGCCTTGTCGGTCCTCTCGGCCCTGCCGCCCTCGTCGACCTTGACCTTAAAAAGCCTCTGGCAGAGGTGGGCGTATTGCCGCACTGTGAAGTTGTGGTTCAGACCGGGACGGTGCCTCATGATGTCGGCCACGTTCCTGAAGTCCCAGGCCGGCATCCCCTTATTATGCAGTGGGGCAATCCGGCGACGGATGAAATCGGCCCCGATCATCTCGAGAGTGAGCCCGTCCGAGGTGTGGCGATGGATCCTGGTGGTGGCGACCATGAGCTGCTTGTCGTCAGCATCAACATCACTCTAGTCCTTCCTTCAGACCGGTGGCTTTGGCCAGACCCAGCAGAACTCCTGCAGATCCTCCTCCACAATCCAGCACCATCGGCCCAGCCACTCTTCCCGCCTCTCCTTCTGGGCTTCCTCCGGGTACGTGCCCTTGCTCTGAGTCCTCGGGATCCAGGTGACGCAACCAGAGATGGCGCCCCCTAGCTAGATGCGAGGGGTGAAGTAGTGGCGGAAAAGCGCCGTGCTGGGATGCACTTCGGCAAAGCCCTCACAAAGGTGGGAAAAGAAGGCCATGCACGCCACAACGTTCAGCGTAAAATCCAGAAGATGGAAGCCAAAGGTGTGCATGATGTCATTGGAGAAATCACAGAAGGGGGGGGGCAGAGCCCGCAGGAGAAGTAATCGACGAAGAAGCGGTACCGATTTGGGTAGTCCTTGGCATAGGCTGCAGGGATGATACGCGTGGCGGGGTGCCTCGACGTCTCCGTCCCCTACAGGGGGCTGAACTTCTCCTTGAGGGTGAATGCGTCGACCGTCGAGGTGAAGAGGGCGCATTCCGTCCACATCTCCACCAACTCACTCTCCGGTGCCTCCTTCCCCCCGGCGTCCATGGTCGCTCCCTTGCCGTTTCTCGACTTGGGCGCCATGGCGGCTGAGGGGGGGGTGAAGGGGTCAAGAGCAATGGGGGCGCGGTGGTGGCGGCGGCGAGCAAAGGCGAAAGCTTCAGTTCGCGCTTGGAGAAGAAGAGGGGAATGGAGGTTCCGAGATTGGAAAGAGCGCATGGGGTAAATGAGCAGCGCCCCTGCGGTTTCCTCTTTTTTATGGGGAAGACGTGGGCCGCCTCTCCACTATTCACCACAGGGTGACGCAAACATGCTCCGACCACCCCACATACGACCCCCATGTCACGCACTCATACGGGATGTGGGGAAGCACAACTGGTAAGGAGTTACCGCAGTTAAAACTCTGCCATGCCTGCCCATGCACTGTTCTGGGCCTGGCCCAACAACGTTTCACGCTTATGTGTGGCCCAGGCCCAGGGCCTCCTCTCGGTGTACAAAAGTAGGGGCCCTTCTGTACCCCTTTACTTGTGCATGTGCAGTCATAGCCACACCTGCTGCCGGGCTCGGCAGGGCAGAGGATGCAAAGACACAAGGCTACCGAGGCAGCACCCAAGCTAGAAGCATAAAGAGCAAAGGGACATGATGGGTTTCCCCCGACAAGAGTCTTGCCAGCACGGCCTGCATGGTCCCGGCAAGAGCCTTGCCGTGGCAACTTTCCCAACACCAGGAAGATTGCCACCCTTGAGCCTGAGAGTTATGACACCATCAACAATGTCAAGACCAAGGCTCGGGAGTGCCTGCATGGTGGCATGCAGATCTTGGTGAAAACCAAATGCCTACAAGCCTAGATGTGTACCACAAGACAAAGACCCCCGGCAAGATCCTTTCCGGGGACGCTCGCAAGCCCCCGGCATGACCCTTGCTGGGGACGCCCACGAGATCCCGACAAGGCCCTTGCCGGGGGCGTCTGCGGGGCCGAGGCCAGGCCCGCACTTACCAAAGCTTCGTTGCCCCGTGCTCGGTCGGACGTGGCGACCAGCCTACCAACTAGACACGCACTTGCGTGGCAGCATGCAACTTCTAGGCCAACTAGCCAAGCACCTGAGTGGTGGCATGTAGATCTTTATGAAGACCCTTCCATCGCACCAGCTCAGCAGCCAACTAGCCAGCGTGGCGCTGCATGCCTCGTCACCTTGGATGTGCGTCGAAGCAAAGCGAGGCGGTGATGGACAGGGCGAGCTCCCTTACCGTCCCCGATAAAGCAAGAGGACACATAGTCGACGCATTAAATGCGCTTTTCCTAGGATGTCAGGAGATAAACTTGTACACTATACATACTTGCCACCTCATGTGTGCCACTGTGGCAACCCCTTTGACATATAAAAGGAGGCTTGAGGCGTACTGAGGAAGGATTCAGACTTTTCGGACTGGGCATGCACCGTAGCTAGTTCAAGAGCTCAAGAAGACTAAATACACACAAAACAGGACTAGGGTTTTACGCATCGCTTGTGGCCCGAACCTGGGTAAAAAATCCCACCGAGTTGAACTTCTAGATCCGCTCTTTGCGCAGCCCCACACCCCGCAACCGTAGAAGGGATTCTGTCGAGGGATCCCATAGGTGTCGTTCCAGAAACCCGACATCCATTGTTTACAAGAACCTGTGAGTGTGTGTGTGGGAGAAAACTACTTAAGTTGAGTTGAGTGACTTGACATGTTGATTAAGTTGGAGGTGATCCAAACTCTATTTATGTTGATATATGTAATCTCTTCATAGGGATATCTGAATTCTTATGATGCATACTTTACAAGTTGTTAGGACATGTCATTCCACTCAAAACTTGCTTTCTTCAAAAATTTCCTACTTAGTGCTATATCATGCATTTTCATACCTTGTTCCAAAACATGGGGTTCTTGCGAGTATATTCAAGCATACTCAATGGTTGTCCTTGGCTTTTTACTTCGCCAGGCATGGAAGAACAAGAATATGAGGAAGAGCTCTTCGGTGACGAACATGCGAGCTCTACTTAATTTGTAGTATTGTTTGTTGCACTTTGCCATGTCATGCCTCATTAAACCGAACATGCATCATACTTGACTGTACATCATGCCATGTTTATGCTTGTTTGTCTACTATGTCGTTTGCTTCTTTCCGGTTGTGAGGATCCGTTCGACTATGTTGGTTCGGTCTTCTTCCTAGCGGGATTTCGGGCAAGATGACCGTTACTCTGGGTACCACTACTATCTTTGCTTTGCTAGTTGTCTTGATGCTACTGCTATGTCGCACTACCTACCATTTGTTTATCAAGCCTCTCAAATTGCCATGACAACCTCTAACCTTTTCCACCATCCTAGCAAACCGTTACTTGGCTATGTTTTTTTGACAGAAAGACTATAAGGGAACCCCCTACAATATAATTGGTGCAACAAACCCAAATTGCAAGTACCATGCCTTGAACTTAGGTGGGTGGGAAGGCATCAGCCCCTTCCGACCACTAGGCTATGCCAGTTGTTTGGCTATGTTACCGCTTTGCTCAGCCCCTCTTATAGCGTTACTAGTTGCAGGTGCAGTTGCAGGTTGTTCCATGTTGGGACATGGATATCATGGGATATCACAATATCTCTTATTTAAGTAATGCACATATATAGTTGGTAAAGGGTGGAATGCTCGGCCTTATGCGTGGTGTTTTGTTCCACTCTTGCCGCCCTAGATTCCGACATACCGGAGTTATGTTCCTTGATTTTGCGTCCCTAACATTGTGAGGGGTATAGGGCCCTCTTGACAGTTCGCTTTGAATACAATTCTTCCAGTAAGGCCCAACAATGGTTTTAACATTTGCCATAATAATACTTGAACTAAATAATTAATTGGCATAGGGCGTCATGATCCCGAGGATTTTCTACATAGCAGGGGGGCAGTATTTATGGTGTTGGTCCCAAACGGGTAGACTGCGGGGCACCTCGGGAAAACTCGAGGGCTGGTTTTACTCGTGGGATGTCCCATCCGATGTACCCCGAGAACGAGACCGCGCAACTCCTATCAGGCTAGGTCGGTGTATCGGGAGGTCTTGCTGGACTTGTTTTACCATTGTCAAAATGTCTTGTGCACCGGGATTCTAAGTCTGGTCGGAGGTTCCCGAGATGGAGGATTGTCTCCGCGGATCATGAGCTTGTCATGGGCTAAGTTGGGACACCCTTGCAGGGTTTAAACTTTCAAGAGTTGTGCCCACGGTTATGTGGCAGATGGGAATTTGTTAATATCCGCTTGTACATGACTTGAAGTAAACTCAGTTTTAATACACCAACCACGTGCGTAACCGTGACTGTCTCTTTTCGGGGAAGTTTGAGAAGACAACACGGTTTGGGTTATGTTTGAACATAAGTAGTTCAGTATCAGTTCTTGATCATTACTAGTCTGTGACCGTTTTCATAGTTTCTCACCTTATTCTGTACTCGTAAGTTAGCCACCATACAATGCTTAGCCGCTTGCTGCAGCCCCACCACTTATCCTTTTCCATACCCATTAAGCTTTGCTAGTCTTGATACCCATGGTAACGGGATTGCTCAGTCCTTGGGGCTCATAGATTACTACAATAACAGTTGCAGGTACAGGTAATGCGATGACCCGACGTGAGAGCGATGCTTGATTGCCTGATTGGAGTTATCCTTCTTCGATCAAGGGATAGGTTCCGGGTCGGGGAAACTGCGATTAGCAGGGTGGATGTCGTTCTTCTTTCCATTTGATTTTATCCGTAGTCGTATCCTGCTCTTCTGTATGATGGTTGCTATTGATTGATGTATTGTTGTATGAATGTTGTAACTTGTAGCGAGTGTAAGCCTTTATCTTGTATTCTCATCTATTCACTACATGGTATGTTGTAATGATATCCACCTTGCTTTGTGCTCGAAATGCGATAGTGCCCCAATCATGAATTCATCACGTGATTGGGATAGAATCGCATCTTGGGCACTAGCTTCCCAGTCAGAATGCCTGTTGGTTAAGGCAGATGGCATGGGTTCACGCTACTATTGAAGATTTCCGCTACGAGTGTCGCTGGGAACCACGGCCACCTATGGGACCAGGAGGTCCCTTGCTTGTTCGGCAGGGGGCAACGCGTTGCACAAAGAGCCGACAAGCATGGGGAAGCGCGACAGAGATCACACAGGTGATTTACCCAGGTTCGGGCCATCGGAATCATAAAACCCTACTCCTTCTTCAGTGGATGGATGGTGGAAAAGGTGGTGGTGGTGCGCAGTACACTTGCCCGGTAGGGGTTGCCTCAGGCAACACCAACTACGCGTGTATGGCGGTGTGAGTTATCCAATCTACCAACCCTTTTTATGGTTTCCTTGGGCCTCCTTTTATAGATCAAGGGGTAACCACAATGGCGAAGTAGTCATTACGCACTGATAAGATAGCAAACAATGCTATCATACCTAACTCTACGGACTGACAAGGCGCATTAAATGCACCGCTTAACGTCACATCTTTGGTTGCCCGGCAAGGCTTGCCGGGCTATCTCGCTAGCTCCACGCCTGTTCTCTTGACACGTTGCAGGACAGGTGTCATCTATGGGTTTCTCCAGTAGGAAATGGCTACCATGTGGCAAATGGCTGCCACTTAATCACTTTGCGTATCGACACCGCACTGATTGACAACGTGGGTCATGTTGGATCGGTTGGTGAGGCGATTTTGGCTCCGTGAGCCCAGGCATGCCCTGCCGGCTGTCTGCGTCTTGTGGTGGCCTTGCCCCTTGCCAGGCTCGCGTTCCCGGCAAGCAAGGCTTCTTCTCTTGACGGTATCCTGCTTCCTTGGCTCATTCTTGGTCTTTATAATATGCATGTTGGTCCTTCAAATCTCTTGGTTTCTTGAATCCTGACTTGGGCTAGTGCTTCAAACTCATTCCCGCGCCTGTGCACAGCCTGGACAACAGACCCAGGGTTTGTTGCACCGACAGAAGCCCTCGGGCCTGCCCCGAAGCTCTGCTGAGCGACGTCAGGGTAGGACCTAATAAGTGCACAGGCGAGGGTTGCTGATGAGGCTGGTCTCTTGAAGTCTTCTTTGCTTCTTCACTAGCCTTGACTCCAGGCTGGTTTCCGGTTTATCCGTGCGTCATGTAAAGACAATAGTGGTGGGGCCACTCAAGTAATGGTTCATGAATGACTTTAATGCACGGGGTAGAAACGGTCAATTCACTCTTCCCACCATGCTCCTATCCTTGGCCACATATGTTGCATGCATCACACGGGGTAGGTAACGGAGGCGCGTGGTGCGGAAGACCATCATGGTGAGGGCCCGGTGATCTTGAATTGGCGGAGGAGGGCGATGGTCGCCTGTTGATGGAGCGCCCCATCCTCGCCCTGCCTATAAAAGGGAGTGGCGGAGGAGGACGGAGTCATTCATCTTCGCCTTCCTCCTTTTCTTATTTTATGCCTTCGCTGGCAATGTCGAAGGGAAGAGTCTGGGACCAGCCCCCGGGCTCTTGGTTGGGGCTAATGTCGCCACATGCTGGTGTTGATGCTCGAGGAGTGAGCCTGGTCCTTGGTGTGATGAATCTCTTGGTTCCTTCGAGGTTTGGCCGGGAAGCGGGGCTAGATATTGTTGGTAATCCCAGCACAGATCCCCCCAAAGACCTTGGGGTTGATGTCGACGAGAGGCGCGCCAAGGTGGGGAGCGGTGCGCCCCCAGTCCCCTGGCCGTCTTGGACGCTCACCGTCTCTCTGGGGAAGGTGTCGGGCTGGAGTCTCGGCCTTCCCGAGGAGCGGTGTTGATGAAGACGAAGCCAGGGGAGAAGGAGAAGACGGGAGGCAGGCCGCCGAGTAGGAGCATGACAACATCGACGCGTTCGTCTTGTACTAGCGACCCACTGCCCGTCTGTCTGGATCTCCCCCTCTTTCCCCGGCACCGTCATCACCGTTTTCTCCGTTGCTGGGGAAAGGCTCGTTCCCCTGGTGCTTCCACCTCCCCAAAGGGGTCTTCTAGCTGGGCACCGGCATCCTCCTCTACCGCTGCCCGTGATGGAGCCCCCTGTTTATCCCTGGAGGCGGTGACCAGGGGGCCATCGAGGTGCTCTGCACGTCTTCGTCCTTCGCAGCCTCGCCACACCCGATCTTGTCAGGTTGCATTGGAAAGGCCCTGACAGGATCGGAGTGGCGTTGTGCCTGTGTGCGCCCCGCTTTCCCTCTCTTCCCACCGCACTACCTGGGACAAGATGGATAGGGAGAGGATTTTACGAGCACCTACCTTTTTTCAGTCTTAAATCTATAGGCGATTGCCAAATTTTAATTCAAACAATGTAGTCTCTCGAGTCCATGTTTGCGTTCTTTAATACTTGTACTTGTATTAGCATATTAATGAAAAAGATGAGCCTTGCCTGGAACCCATGCATCTGTATGTCCATGCAGAGGTGAGATGCCTCTTTAATATAAATAAATGAGTTTTCCCGGCACACTATCTTGCCAGTACCCTTCTTGTCTGCCGGGGAACAGATAGAGGGACTAGCCCCCCGCCAATTTCTTTTTACCAAAGGCCACTGCGACCATCCTGACCAAAGCAACATTCAAGTTATGGATGGGAACACCTACGTCTCAAAAGAGAGGCGGCGTATTCTCATGCAAAGTTATAGCTTTATAGAACAGTAATGGATAGGAGGTGGAACTTATCTGCATGGCTCGCCGGGATGGCAGTGCCGGGAAATGTTCTCACTCCTTGTCGAAGCCAAGTTCGCGGTAGGAACCTGTAACTCCATGTATATGAGAATGAATGCAGGATGCGATCCTATCTATATGCATATGCAAATGCTCATGAAATTCTTATGAAGTGATCTTGGAATGCTTATGCATGCATGTAATCTCGGTTGGGCCCCCCCCATAGAGCTTCTTTATTTTCTCTAACACGGGGTCATCACCCTGGCTTTGTACAAGGGGTTACATGTAGCTGAGGCAAGGCCTGTACAAAAGGGTGGCTGCCGGGCAGGCCCCGACAGCTGCGCCTTACGGGTAGAACTTGAGGAGATGCTCAATATTCCATGAGTTTTGCAACTCAGTGCCATCTCCGGTCTCCAGACAGACTGCGCCACGTCTGGTGAATCGTACAACCCGGTAAGGGCCTTCCCACTTCCCTGACAACTTGTGTGTACCCTTGGCGGACTGAACGCGCCTAAGGACAAGGTCACCTTCCTCAAAACACTGGGCATGAACCCTGCGGCTATGATAGCGATGCAGGGCTTGCTGGTAGTGTGCGTCATGCATAGCAGCCCGCAGACGGTTCTCCTCGAGTAGCATAGCGTCATCACGCCTGTGCTGATCTTGCGCTACTTCATCGTAGGCAAGCACTCAACGCGACCCGTAAATGAGTTCCGTGGGGATAACTGCTTCTACCCCATATACCAGGGAGAAGGGAGTCTGCCCGATAGCTCGGTTTGGTGTCGTTCCGAGGGACCATAGAACTACCAGCAGCTCCTCGATCCACCGCCTCTCGTGCTTGTGCAGCGCATCAAAATTTCTTGTCTTGAGTCCACGTAGCACTTCAGCATTTGCCCTCTCAGCATGTCCGTTGCTTCAGGGGTGTGCCACAGAGGCAAATGAGACTTTGCATCCGAGGGAATGAACATATTGCATGAAGGTGTGGCTCGTGAACTGGGTGCCGTTGTCGGTGATGATCCTTACGGGAAATCCAAAACGACACAACAATTCTTTCATGAACTTGATAGATGGCTGAGAAGTCACCTTTCTCAAGGTAGTCACTTTCGACCACTCTGTAACTTGTCGATGGCAACGAACAAGAATTCAAATCCCCCGATTGCTCGGGGGTAGGGGCCGACGATATCGAGCCGCCAGACCAAAAATGGACATGATAGAGGGATTGTTTGAAGAGCTTGGGAAGGCAGGTGTCTTTTCTTGGAATGCAACTGACAGGCTTCACATGTCGTGACTAGCTTGACCGCATCTTGGAGGGCCATGGGCCAATAGAATCCTTGTCGGAATGCTTTCCCAACTAATGCCCTTGATCCAATGTGGGAGCCGCACATTCCTCTGTGAATCTCATCCAGCAGTTCCTTTCCTTCTTCCCGGCAGACACACTTCAATTTCACACTGTTGGGCCTCCTTCTATACAAAGTGGCATCGACAAACTGATACATACCGGACCTCTGGGCTACTCTCTCAGCTTCATCTTGGTCATCGGGAAGCTCTCTGGTTTGGAGAAAGTGGACAATGTGCCTTGCCCAAGTGGGAGCCTGGGCTTGGCAACAACGACAAGTGGCACCTCCTCTGTTGTGGGAGCACCAGCCTCGTTGGCGGGGTCCATAGGCCCGGCTGGAGGGGGTGGTCCGGCAGGTGATACATCTCCAACGTATCTATAATTTTTATTGTTCCATGATATTATATTATCTATTTTGGATGTTTATTGGGCTTTTATATGCACTTTTATATTATTTTTGGGACTAACCTATTAACCGGAGGCCCAGTGCCAGTTTCTGTTTTTTGCCTATTTCAATGTTTCACAGAAAAGGAATATCAAACAGAATCAAAATGGAACAAAACCTTTGCAAGGATCTTTATTGGAACAAACGCAACCCAGGAGACTTGGAGTACAAGTCTGGAAGTCCATAAAGCTTCCACGAGGCAGGGTGCGTGCCCCCCACCCTCGTGGGCCCCACGGAGCTCCACCGACGTACTTCTTTCGCCTATATATACTCGTATACCCTAAAAACATCCAGGAGAGCCACGAAACCACTTTTCCACCATCGCAACCTTCTGTACCCGTGAGATCCCATCTGGGGGCCTTTTCCGGCGATCTGCCAGAGGGGGAATCGATCATGGAGGGCTTCTACATCAACACCATAGCCTCTCCCATGATGTGTGAGTAGTTTACCATACACCTTTGGGTACATAGTTATTAGCTAGATGGCCTCTTCTCTCTCTTTGATCTTCAATACAAAGTTCTCCTCGATGTTCTTGGAGATCTATTCGATGTAATATTCTTTTGCGGTGTGTTTGCCGAGATCCGATGAATTGTGGATTTATGATCAAGTTTATCTATGAAAAATATTTGGTTCTTCTCTGAATTCTTATATTCATGATTTGATATATTGCCAAGTCTTTTCGAATTATCGGTTTAGTTTGGCCTACTAGATTGATCTTTCTGGCAATGGGAGAAGTGCTTAGCTTTGGGTTCAATATTGCGGTGTCCTTTCCCAGTTACAGTAGGGGCAGCAAGGCACGTATTGTATGGTTGCCATCGGGGATAAAAAGATGGGTTTTATACCATATTGCTTGAGTTTATCCCTCTACATCATGTCATCTTGCATAAAGCATTACTCTGTTCTTATGAACTTAATACTCTAGATGCATGCTGGATAGCGGTCGATGTGTGGATTAATAGTAGTAGATGCTAAATCATTTCGGTCTACTTAACATGGATGTGATGCCTATATTCGTAATCATGCCTAGATATTCTCATAACTATGCGCTTTTCAATCAATTGCTCGGCAGTAATTTGTTCACCCACCATAATACATGCTATCATGAGAGAAGCCACTAGTGAAACCTATGGCCCCCGGGTCTTTTACTTATTATATTGCATCTCTTTTTATTATCGCATCTCATTTACTATTTTGCAATCTTTACTTTTCAATCTATACAACAAAAATACTGTCGGGGGTTCTCTAGCGGGTGATCACTGTAGCCACTCCTTGTCTCGTCTGGTTAATGGTGCGGGGAACCCGTGGGAGGGGCAGGCCGACTTCCGGGGGTCGGCTCCCTATGGGTCCGACTGGTGGCGCTCTTGCCGTCTTCTGGACTCTCCTGACCGGTAGGGCCCGTCGTCCGTGGACCGTACTGACAGGATGTTGTGGGCACAGGACTCCGCCCACTGTTGCTGATGTCAGGGATGGCATGGCAACAGTGCCGCGCCAAACGGAGATCTCCATTGGTACAACGCACTGTGGCCTAGCCATCTCCTGGAAAAGGGGAGGGAGTGGGCTTCACTGTTGCCACTCCCCGTCCCATCCCCCCTGATGAGGGCATGGGCTTTGTTGGTGCCGTGGGCCGACTCCCCGTGGCCGTCTTCTCTGGAAGCTGCCAGGCGGGAGTCGGCCGGTCTTGACCTCGCCTCTAGGACTCGACTGCATGCGGGCAGCCGACTGTTCCTTCAGCCGTCCTCCAGAAGGCGGCTCTTCATCTGGCATCTCGAGGGGCGCAGTCAGCCCCGATGTCTTGAAAGGTTTTGGGCCTCGGGTTAGCCTACCCGTGGCCCATTACTCCGACAAATACCAAAAATATTTATCTTATTATCTTTATCAGATCTCACTTTCGTATGTAACCGTGAAGGGATTGACAACCCCTTTATCGTGTCGGTTGCGAGGTTCTTGATTGTTTGTGCAGGTACTAGGTGACTTGCGTGTAGTCTCCTAGTGGATTGATACCTTGGTTCTCAAAAACTGAGGGAAATACTTACGCTACTTTGCTGCATCACCCTTTCCTCTTTAAGGGAAAACCAACGCATGCTCAAGAGGTAGCAAGAAGGATTTCTAGCGTCGTTGCCAAGGAGATCTACACCAAGTCAAGACATACCAAGTACCCATCATAAACTCTTCTCCCTCGCATTACATTATTTTCCATTTGCCTCTTCCCCACTTCACCTTTGCCTTTTCTTCGCCCTTCTTCCGTTCGATCTTTTATTTGCTTGTGTTACCATGTACCTTCTTTTTTCTTGCATCTTTGCTTGCTAAAAGTTTATGGATCCTCATGCACTTGCTAATCTCTTTAAGAGATCCAATTATGATGAACCTATTGCTAGTGAGTTTAGTGCAGTAGATTATCTTTATGGAGTTTTGCTTGAAATTCGTGAATCTGAAAATTGTGATGAAGTGCTTTATAATGTGATTCATGATAGGTCTTTGAATAAAAAGCATGATTGCAATGATGTTACTATAAGTTCTAATAATGTCAATTGTGCTAATAATACGCAAAACCCTAAGCTTGGGGATGCTAGTTTTACTATGTCCACTACTTGTTGCAATGATCATGAATGGGGTGATTCTTCTTATGATCCTGAAAATTTATTTAAGCCCCATGATGAATATAAGATTGATAATAATGTTTGCAATATTGAAACTGGGTTTGGAAGAGTGTCAACTTTAGATCCCACGTATTTGGAGAATGTTCAATCTTATTTTGATAAAAGTGGGTTTGGAGAGGTCATGACTTTAGTTAATGTTAATCCCACTATTTTGGAAGAGTGTCAACTTTGCATGCATGTGGATCGTGTTGAAAATATTTTATGTGGTAGCTATTTTGTTGAACTTTCTTATGATCCCACATGTAATTATTATGAGAGAGGAAAATATGATTGTAGAAATTTTCATGTCACTAAATTACCTCTCGTTATGTTGAGATTGCTATTGTCTCTTTCCTCTTCCTTGCATATGCTAGTTTTTGCTTGCTATGATAATTTGTTTGCCTGTAAGATGCCTATGCATAGGCAGTATGTTAGACTTAGATGTTTTTTTCACGTGTTTCATGATGCTCTCTTTGTGCTTCAATTCTCGTGTTTCATGTGAACATCATTGAAATTATCAATGCCTAGCTAGGGGCGTTAAACGATAGCGCTTGTTGGGAGGCAACCCAATTTTATTTTTGTTCCTAGATTTTTGTTCCTATTTAGTAATAAATAAATCATCTATCCTCTCTTATGATTGTTTTGTTTATGTTCTAATTAGTGTTTGTGCCAAGTAAAGCCTTTAGGATCTTCTTGAGTGATTGTTGCTTGATCTTGCTGAAAAAACAGGAAGTATGCGCTCACGAGAATAATTTTCATTTTTTACTAGAGAGCGATAGAATACCAATTCCAGCTGCAGTAAATCAATATACAAATTATTTAGGTCGTCCTAATTTTTCATAATTTTTGAAGTTACAGAAGTATTTGAAACCTCCAGATTGCTACAGACTGTTCTTTTTTTGACAGATTCTGTTTTTCATGTGTTGTTGCTTATTTTTATGAAACTATTGCTAGTATCAGGGGGTATGAACTATAGAGAAGTTGGAATATAGTAGGTTTAACACCAATATAATAAAGAATGAGTTAATTACAGTACCTTAAAGTGGTGGTCTGTTTTCTTATACTAACGGAGCTCATGAGATTTTTTGTTGAGTTTTGTGTTGTGAAGTTTTCAAGTTTTTGAGTAAAAATTTGATGGATTTTGGAACAAGGAGTGGCAAGAGCCTAATCTTGGGGATGCCCAAGGCACCCAAAGGTAAAATTCAAGGACAACCAAAAGCCTAAGCTTGGGGATGCCCCGGAAGGCATCCCCTCTTTCGTCTTCATCTATCGGTAACTTTACTTGAGGCTATATTTTTATTCACCACATGATATGTGTTTTGCTTGGAGCGTCTTGTATGATTTGAGTCTTTGCTTTTTAGTTCACCACAATCATCCTTACTGTACACACCTTTTGGGGGAGACACACATGAATCAGAATTTATTAGAATACTCTATGTGCTTCACTTATATGTTTTTAGAGCACCGTGGTGGTTTTATTTTATATAAATTATTGATCTCTCATGCTTCACTTATATTATTTTGAGAGTCCTTTAGAACATCATGGAAATTTGCTTTGGTTATGAAATTAGTCCTAATATGATGGGTATCTAAGATGGGTATAATAAAAACTTTCATATAGAGTGCATTGAATAGTTTAATACTTGATAATTGTTTTGAGATATAAAGATGATAATATTAGAGTCATGCTAGTTGAGTAATTGTGAAATTTAGAAATACTTGTGTTGAGGTTTGCAAGTCCCGTAGCATGCACGTATGGTAACCGTTGTGTGACAAATTTGAAGCATGAGGTGTTCTTTGAGTGCCTTCCTTATGAGTGGCGGTCGGGGACAAGCGATGGTCTTTTCCTACCAATCTACCCCTCTAGGAGCATGCGCGTAGTGCTTAGTTTTGATGACTTATAGATTTTTGCAATAAGTATGCGAGTTCTTTATGACTAATGTTGAGTTCATGGATTATACGCACTCTCACCCTTCCACCATTGCTAGCCTCCCTTGTGCCGCGCAACTTTCACTAGTACCATAAACCAATCATTCACCTTCCTCAAAACAGCAACCATACCTACCTATTATGGCATTTCCATAGCCATTCCGAGATATATTGCCATGCAACTTTCCACTGTTCAGTTTATTATGACACGCTTCATCATTATCATATTGCCTTGCATGATCATGTAGTTGACATCGTATTTGTAGCATGGCCACCAATCATAATTTTTTATACATGTCACTCTTGATTCATTGCACATCTCGGTACATCACCGGAGACATTCACATAGAGTCATATTTTGTTCTCAGTATCGAGTTGTAATTCTTGAGTTGTAAGTAAATAAAAGCGTGATCTTTCCTTTAGGACAGCTCCTGCCGGGATTAACTCCTTGAAACATGTCGGTAACCTCCAGCTCTTATTCTCCTATCTGAAGCTTGTTGATGACTGTCAGGGAAATTAGATTCAACCCAGCCCCACCATCCACCAGCATCTTTGTGATCTTGAGGTTGTGGATTGTTGGGACCATTTGAGCGGCTTTCAGGGCTCTGGCGCTCGCTCCACGACATTGACTTCTCACACCCACCGTTTGAGGTAGCACTAAGAAGCATGCAGAGATGCACGTCCATCAATGCACATGGCGTCTGTGGCCTTTTGAAACTCCTGCTCACTAGTATCCTCTTCATCGCCTCCATCACTCTCATCATCATAGGTTTCCTTCTCTCGACCTCTGGCGGGCTTTCCTTGGTTCTGAAAGGGTTTGCCGGGGCGGTTTACTTCACCACCTCGGATATTACCGCCAGCAACATTCTGACCTTTTTCCTTATCTCGCTTCTCATACTCTGCTTTCTGCTTCTTGACAAGCTGTACAACCTGATAACAGTCTTGAAGGTCGTGGCCCTTGGTCCGATGAATCTTGAGGTACAGGCCATCACCCTTCCCGGCTTTCTCAGCGGCAGCGGCTTCCCGGCAATCAGTGCACGCGATAGCTTCCTTGCCTGGGACCTCAGCTTTGGCCTTCTTGCCGGTACTAGGCGTAACCTATCCTTCAGCGGTCATCACTACTTTATCTATCCGCTTCTTACTTCGCTTCTTGCTCTTTTTTACACTTGTTGATTCATCCTCACCCTCTGAATCAAAATTGCTGCAATCTTCCTCTCCAGGTAACTTCCTTCCCTCCTCCATCTGAGCGCACTTATCCACTAATGTGTAAAGCTCCTTCACAGTCTTGGGCAACCGCATGTTCATCTTGGAACTAATACGACGATTGCGCACATTGGACTAGAAGGCAGCTATTACAGCTGAAGGATGGATATTTGGGATATTCCTATGAACTTTGCTGAACCTCCGCAAATACTTACGAAGGGTTTCTCCTTCCTTCTACCATACAAGCTACAAATCACTGGCCCTGCCGGGTTCCTGATGACCGCCAGTGAAAGCGCCAATGAACTCATGGCACAGGTCAGCCCATGATGAAATGGAGTTCTCCGGTAGGTGCATCAACCAAGACCTCACATTGGACTTGAGGGCCAAAGGGAAGTAGTTGGCGAACCCCTTCTTGTCTCTTCCTCCAGCATCCTAAACAGCAATAGTGTAGATGCTCAAGAACTCTGCCGGGTTCAGCCTCCCATCGTACTTCTCAGGTGTCTCTGGATTGAACATGCGAACGGATGGCCAACGGACTTGTCGTAGCTCTCGTGTAAAGGCAGGGCAGCCAACCTCGAAAGGTAGGCACCCACCAACACCGAGCGCAGGCTCGTCGATGTTGAGGCCGTCATACCCGTCGGTCCGGGGGAGGTCGTCACGACGCAGCTCGATGAAGCACGCGTCTCCTCTCCGCCTATCCTCCTGGGCTCAACGTTGGCCCGGACGTGCTCGAGGGTCAGAAGAGGCCATCAGACATCGTCAAGGTCTTGATTATGCTGCGCTTGTACTGGCTGCCATGGTGGGTATTGCACCATGAGGATGGACCCTTCCGTGCGGTTAACAACACGAGCTATTGCTGTCGCTTGGGGAGTTCGTGGCGGACCAGCTCGCCGTGAGCCCCCATCTTCGGTGGAACCGAGCAGGCTTTGGATGGTGGCACGCCATTCGCCCATCTGCTCGGCCACCGGCGAAAACCTCATCAGCAGCTGAGCTCACATCATGGCCTCCAAAGTTGTACTTGGCATGGATGTTGATGGGGACAACCCACCTCACTACAAAAAAATACACTTCAGTGATGGTACGTGTTTGTCACAGTAGGTCACGTTTTCTGTCATCCATGTACATCCATGACAAATTTATGACAGAATCAAGATAGTCATACCTGTGCTCTCGTAGAAGTGTTCCATGACATTATGAAAATTATCATCATAGAAGTGTCCACTTCCATGATGATAAATCGCGCGTCACAAAAGTGCTTTCGTCAAGGGTGACTGACACGTGGCATCCACCATAACGGAACGCCGTTAAGCTATCGGGTCCGGTTTTGGATCCGATAACCCGTTAACAGCCCTGACCAATGGGGATTTTCCATGTGTAAAATCATCATTGGCTGGAGGGAACACGTGTCGGCTCACCGTTGGGACAGATGTCATCCACTCATTGGACCCAAAGGCCTATGATACGCCGACACGTGGCACGGCCCAACAGAGGCCCATTCCTGTGAAAAGGCCGACCCGTTTCACTTGGTCAAAAGGTGGCGGGCCGGCCCATGACAAGCCTGTTAATGGCCTGTTCGCATATAGCCCATTTACAGCCCGCTAACCTAGGGCCCGTTTACAACCTATCCGAATTAGGCCCAGTAGCGTCATCTAGGCCGTCCAATATAATTCCAACCCGTTTTAACTTCCGGCCCATGTATGGCCCTTGATGTCTTTCGGCCCATATGAGGCCCTTAGTAACCCTCGGCCCATTAACGGACCGTGGTAAAACTGGCCCGTAATGAACAGTGTATCACTTTATACCCATTAACGGCTCATTATTCCGTTAGGCCGTTTCCAACCCATGTTATCTTTCGGCCTTCTCAGGGCCCATTTATTCTTGGGCTCATTTCCAGCATTCGTTTACTTTCGGCCCGTTACTGTCATTTTTTGCTTGCGGGCCAAATTGAGCCCATGGTTATAGTCGGCTTGTTTGTGGCCCATTAGTATGTTGGGCCGTTTTCATAGCGTAACCGAATACGGCCGATTAATGATGGTCTGCTATGGTCGGCCTATTATGGTCAGCCCATGAACGGACGATTTCAACTCTAGCCCATTTACGACCATAATGTGGTCTGTTATTTTCCCATGTTTGGCCAACCGATCATACAGCCCGTTGAAGGCCCATTGTGTCTATGGCCCGTATAAGGCCCATTATTTGTATGCCTCGTAGAAGGCCCATTGTTTCTATGGCCCTTAAAAGGCCCATTGTTTGTACAGCCCGTAGGAGGCCCATGTTAACTACAGTAAATATGTAGCCCATGGTTAATGTGGCCTAGTTTTAAAAAAATAGGCTATTGAGGCCACTAGCAAACCGCGGAAAAACAACTACATTGACTACAAGAAAACAAATAAACAAGACAATAAGGAAATAAATAGGCAAGCAACTTACGCTAGGCTATCACGGCTATTACACATATTACATCCACTGGGCATCAAAGTTCGCCACCAGTGCAAATATAGGGAAAAAGCAGCATATAAACGCCACAGCAAAACAAGTCCAGAACTGAAAAGACTTCAGAAGAGCTCAAGAAACAATATCCTAGGTACCCATAATGCTGGCAAGATGCTTAGCAAGCTTATTACCTTTCTCTTGTTTGGCGCTTAAATCCTCCAGCACTTGTTGTTGCACCAGAAAGTATGCATCTGAATTCTGCAGGGACTTCCTAATTCCTTCGGCTTCCTGTCGCATAACATCTGATCGATGTCTTTCAACTTGAAGTTGAGACTCAAGAAGCCGAACTGATTCAGGCAGCGAGTTCGAAGGGCTAGTGCCAGCAGTAGTAGCCAGTAACTTGAACACTACATCAAGACAGGACTTTGGGGTTGTCTTAGTGTCTTCAATATAGTTTTTATCAGCTTTCTTGGAGACCAACAGGGATGTCTCACTATCTTGAACCTTATCTGCATTACTTCCTGCACCATTGCATAACGGGGTACCCTTCTCCAATATTTTATCCGCATTCTAAAAGAGAAACAAACAAACACATCACAGAATTACAATGTAGTATATGAAACTCATTTTGGTAAACTAGTTCAGTAGTAAGGTGGACAGGATAATAGCATGAAACAAACATATATCTATGTAGTATGGTCACTGTATGGTCTATATCATTCTAGTTTATGTTGCCAAATCAAGATAGATACAGTTCGAATCATATCTATTTAAGACAAAGCAGCTTAGACAGAATATAAGTTTCGGAAACTTGTAAGTGCATCTAGTGCCACCCCTAGTTGGTTTTGGAGTATTGACGACAAACCTAGTTGAGGGACTAATGTGTTTGTGAGAACTGCAGGATAACACAGGTAGAAGTCCCTCATTGATTCAGTTTTCCTACCAGAGATGACCCCTAAAAATGTATGAAGACATTGAAGACTATGACAAGAGAAGACACCACATGAAGCCTATGGAGCTCGAAGACTTAGATCTTTTGTAGTTCTCTTTCTTCTGTGTTGAGTCATAGGAACCACCGTACTGTTAAGTGGGGTCCAAGAGAACCAGTCAGAATGACTGAAGTGATGCTTAAACAAAACCTATGTCTTCGAGTGAAGACTTTGAGAGCAAATCTTGTCCAGAGTCGGGCAAGTCAGCTTTGCTTGAAGCCCAAGTAAAGTTGCCGTGTGAGTTTGAAATCTGACCGTTGGAACACGTGTCAGTTCCTTAGTGACCCAGGGTCATTTTGGACAAATCAGGTCGGGTTGCCAAGTGGCTATAAATAGCCCACCCCCTACAACCATAAACGGTTGGCTGCTCAGATTCAGAGTACGGCTTTTGTCGTTTGAGAACAACCCACCTCGAAGCCTTTGAGAGAGAATTCCTTGCGAGGATAAAGCCCTAACCACCCAGAGCCAAAGAGAATTAAGCATCACTTAAGTCTTCTTGTCTGTGTGATCTGAAGACTTATTACACTTGAGGACTGTGCATCCTCCAGACGGCTAGGCGTCGCGTTCTGAGCATCCAAGAGACATTGTGGATTTCTGGTGAACGAAGTCTGTGAAGGTTTGGGAGTCTACCTTGAAGACTTACCAGAGTGATTGGGCGAGGTCTGTGTGACCTTAGCTCAAGGGTAATACGGTGAGGACTGGGTGTCCTGAGCTGCGTGTTCAGGACTGGGTGTCCGGGACTATGTGTCCTAAGGTTTAAATACCTAGCCGCCCTAACCAGATGTACAGTTGTCACAGCAACTGGAACTGGTCCAACAAATCATTGTCTTCAGCGAGTCACTGGTTTCATCTCCCCTTCCCTTTACTCACTATTACTCCTTGTGAAGTCATTGTATGTTCATACTATCATTAATCTTCACTGAGTGACTGCGTGTTCTGTGTGGCTTCACAATATCTTCCTACTTGATCCTTACTACGTTGCTGCTATTAGTCATTGTGTTTTCACTGTATTGAATACTTGACTATGGCTTGCCTAGTGTAGTCTACCTTCCGCTGCAGGGTAATGGGTTTATTTCTATCGTTTGTCTTCATAACTTCCACGTTTTGAAGACTTTCATAAAATCGCCTATTCACCCCCCTCTAGTCGATATAACGCACTTTCAATTGGTATCAGAGCAAGGTGCTCCCTTGTTCTGTGTGATTCGATTTAACCACCTGGAGTTTTAGCTATGTCGACTGCAGGGATAATTAGAGTCTCCGCTGCGTGCCCCGTCTTTGATGGAACTGAATATCCCTACTGGAAGAATAAGATGCGCATGCATCTTGAAGCCATTGACGTCGACCTATGGTATGTCGTCAAGAACGGCGTTCCCAAGGCTGGAGAAGGTGTCACTGCTGCTGATGTCAAGAAGTTCGTTCAACTGGACTCTACTGCCAAGAATATCATCTGTGGTTATCTGACCAAAGGACAGTATGGCCGTGTGAGTGCTTTGGAAACATCTAAGCTGGTCTGCGACTGGCTCTCCAAGGTCAATGAAGGCGTCTCAACCTAGAGAGATCAGAGAATCAGTGTCCTTCGCAACCTATTCAACCGCTTCAAGCAAAATGACGATGAGAATGTCCAGCTCACATTTGACCGACTCACTGACATCACAAATGAGCTTCAAGACCTCGGCGCTACTGAGATCACCAAACATGAAGTCGTCAAGACACTACTGAGATCACTTGATAGTTCGTTTGACACCCTAGCCCTGATGATTCAAGAACGTCCTGATTTCAAGACACTCGATTCGTCTGACATACTTGAGAGGCTCAACACACATGAGTTTCAGCTTTCTGAGAAAAGAGATATCTACGGTCCAAACTATGGGCGAACTCGTGCCTTGAAGGCAAAAGCTGTCTCCTCATCTGAAGAGGAATCTGACAGCAGTTTAGATGATCCTGAAGACATTGTAAGGGAACTTGCTATGCTTGTGAAGAAGTTCCAAAAATTTACCAAGAAGAAAGGTTTCAGAAAGTCTTCCCGATCAAGCTCAAGGAATGATGAAGCTTCTGCTCACGACTACAAGAAGAAAACATGTCACAAGTGCAAGAAACCTGGCCACTTCATCTCTGAGTGTCCACAGTGGGACAATGAGAACAAAAAGAAGAAGAAGAGCAAGGAATATGACTCTGACGACAAGAAGAAGAAGAAATACTCAAAGTCTTCTTCCAAGTCTTCCTCAAAGTATTCATCACACAAGAAGAGCTCATCTGGCAAGGCACGTGCGTTTGTTGGCAAGGAAATGGATTCAGAGGAGGAGTCCGCTTCTGAGGAGGCGGAGGTGGAGTCTGAGGAGGAGTCCGATTCAGGCGTCGCAAGTCTGGCTACAGCATACGTTGCCAAGTCCATCTTCAACACTGAAGACAATGACTTCATCACCGACACCGATGCAAATGACAAGGACTACTCCGCTTCTACCTACTACTTCATGGCACGCGGTGCCAAGGTAAACACATGCACTACTCACTATCAAACATCTAGTGACGATGACTCTGATTGTGGTTCAAAACCCAGCTACAAAACACTTGCTAAAATTGCAACTGAACAACAGAAAGCTATGGAACATATTCAAAAACTGTTAGACAGAAGCGATGATCTATTAGGTGCTGAAATGACTCGATCTGAATCCTTAATTGAAGACATAAAAAATCTTCACGTTAAGTATGAGGAACTTGAAAGTCATCATGAAACTCTCTCAACAACTCATGAAAAGCTTTCCTATGATTATCTTCAAAGGAAGCAAGATCTTGAGAAATTGAGAGCGGCTCATGAAGATCTTCAAAAGGAAAACGAGTCACTTCGCGCCGAACAGATCAGCTCCGCTCAGGAAGGACTTGAACCACCATGTCTTAAATGCATTGAGCATGATAATGCTACTACTGTTGCTGAATGTTCTACTGCTGCTACTGTTGCAATATCTTCAACTGTTGATGTGGGAACTAACCCCTCTACCGAGGATTCCACTGCTATTGCTGATGAGAATGCTAGGTTGAAGACATTGCTTGAAACAGGGATGTACAAAAGTCTTAAAGGGCATCAGACACTATGTGATGTCCTCAAAAAGCAGATTTTGAACCAAAACCCGAGGAAAGAGGGTGTTGGGTTCATAAGGAAAATGAATGCTGATGGCTCTTACTGGAAACCTGAGCAGTACCCCAAAACCACATGGGTTGCTGCAAAGGAATTTTCAGCAGATCCATCCACTCTATCTGTGTTCACTTGTGCTAACCCCATTGTCATTGATGAATCCTTTGATGCAAACTATAAACTGTTTAAGAATCAGAATGGTGAAGTGTTTGCCAGGTACATTGGTACTAACTGCAGGAATGGACCGCCTATGAAGAAGATCTGGGTTCCGAAAAGGTGTCTGGAGAATCTTCCTATAAATGTCATCATGACACCTCACGTGAAGAAGACAAACCTCAGACCAAAGGCTTCATACGGTCCAAAGCTTGATACAGACAGAGGACTCACCTGAGTCGCACTAACGCAAATGTTTTGCAGGGAAACCATACTTAGGCATATGAATATGAGAGCAGTTCATCAAACTGCCATGTTCATAAGACCAAGAACTATTCTGCTTATTCTTATGAGTACTATTGTCCGCCTGCAAGACTGTTTGCTAGGGCTCCAAAGCCAAAGTTCTCAGATGCTGCACTTAGACTTATTGCTTCTAAGCCACCCTTGAAGATGTGGGTGGCTAAGAAAGCTTAACTCTCTTTTGCAGGGAAAGGTCTCCAGCAGAAAACCAAAATCGTCTGACGCTATTGCTGGGGACCTTAAACATCTTGTAGGGCGCAAGATCAAATGCCCGAATGGTCTTACTATGTACTTCGTTCCTGAATCGCTTGCTACTCTCCCTATTAGTCCTAATCTGGATCTAAGCTTTCATAACACACTAGTTCATCAAATGTTTTTGCTTCACAATGCTCTTCGTGAAGCCTATCCCCCTAACTGCACTGTAGGGTACGACACCAGCGTCTTCAGAATGGATTATTGATAGTGGGTGTACAAATCACATGACTGGCAAAAGAAGCCTTCTTATGGACTCAACCTTACGTCCATCCGACAAGAGCCACATCACATTTGCTGACACTGGTAAAAGTAAGGTATTGGGTCTAGGTAGAGTTGCAATCTCAAGGGATCAACACATGGATAAAATCATGCTTGTTGAATCCCTTGGCTTCAACTTAATGTCTGTCTCAATGCTTTGCGATTTAAACATGATCGTAATATTTGGAAAATATCGTTGCCTTGTTCTAATGGAATCTGACAAGTCTCTAGTATTTGAAGGGTATCGAAAAGATGATTTGTACATGGTAGATTTCTCAGCAGGACCACAGCTTGCCGTATATCTTCTAGCAAAAGCTTCAGAATGCTGGCTCTGGCATCGGAGGCTTGGGCATGCTGGCATGAGGAACCTCCACACCCTGGCAAAGAAGAAGCATGTCATAGGCATCGAGGGCATCAAGTTCAAGAAAGATCACTTATGCGGTGCCTGTGAGGCAGGAAAGACGACGAGGGCCAAACATCCCTCGAAGACAATCATGACCACTACTCGACCCTTCGAACTGCTTCACATGGATCTTTTTGGTCCCACTCATTACTCAACTCTTACTACTACTTCTTGTCTCTATGGCTTTGTCATTGTTGATGATTATTCTAGATATACTTGGGTGCACATAATCCTTTACAAGAATGAAGTGCAGGATGTCTTCAGATGCTTCGCCAATCGAGCAATGAACAACTATGGCGCCAAGATAAAGCATATCAGAAGTGACAATGGCACTGAATTCAAGAACACTGGCCTTGATACATATCGTGATACCTTGGGCATCACACATGAATTCTCAGCCCCATACACGCCACAACAGAATGGGGTCGTCGAATGCAAGAACAGAACACTCATTGAGATGGCCAGAACGATGCTAGATGAATACAAGACTCCAAGAAAATTCTGGCCTGAAGCCATTGATACTGCATGCCATACAATCAATCGTGTTTATCTTCACAAGCTTCTGAACAAGACATCTTATGAGCTCCTTACTAGCAAGAAGCCAAATGTCAGTTACTTCAGAGTATTTGGTGCCAGGTGCTGGATCAAGGACCCACATCACACCTCAAAGTTTGCACCAAAAGCACATGAGGGTTTTATGCTTGGATATGGAAAGGATTCGCACTCCTACAGAGTCTTCAATCTCTTTCATTACAAAGTGGTTGAAACAGTGGATGTGCGGTTCGATGAGACCAACGGTTCACAAAGAGAGCAACTGCCAAATGTGCTAGATGAAGTTCCATCCAGTGAATCAATCAAGCTAATGGGAACTGGAGAAATTATACCTTCTGAAGCTCATCCTAAAGAAGAACTTATCATCTCAGCACTTGATCAACATGAAGACAATGCTCAGCCTGAAGACATTCCTTCTAACAACGATAATGATCAGCAAGAGCAAAATCTTCACCCTGTACATCCTCGCGTTGCCAATGAAGTGCAGATTGAAAGAATAATTGATAGCATCAACGCACCCGGTCCACTCACTCATTCAAGGGCAACTCAGCTAGCAAATTTCTGTGGGCACTTCGCATTCGTCTCAATAATAGAACCCAAGAAAGTTGAAGAAGCCTTCATGGAACCTGCATGGATTCAAGCTGAATAATGTATGTGAACTGGTCAAGCGTCCCGATCCTCGGAAGCACAACATAATATGCACCAAATGGACATACCGCAACAAGCAAGATGAGCATGGTCAAGTTGTCAGAAACAAAACTCGTCTCGTTGCTCAAGGATATACTCAAGTGGAAGGCATTGACTTCGATGAAACATTTGCTCCTGTGGCTAGACTTGAAGCCATACGCATACTGCTGGCCTATGCAAATCATCACAACATACTTCTTTATCAAATGGATGTGAAGAGCGCCTTCCTCAACGGCAAGATTGAAGAAGAAGTGTATGTTGCACAACCTCCTGGCTTTGAAGATCCAAAACATCCTGACATGGTATACAAGCTCAACAAGGCACTGTATGGCCTCAAACAAGCCCCTCGGGCCTGGTATGACACACTCAAATACTTCCTGAAGAGCAAAGGCTTCATACCTGGTTCTCTCGACCCCACTCTCTTCACGAAGACATATGATGGTGAACTGTTTGTGTGCCAAATATATGTGGATGACATTATCTTCGGCTGCACCAATCAGAAGTACAGTGAAGAGTTTGGATATATGATGCAAGAGCAATATCAAATGTCTATGATGGGAGAGCTGAAGTTCTTTCTCGGTCTTCAAATACGACAGCAACACAACGACATCTTCATATCTCAAGAGAAGTATCTCAAAGATTGCCTGAAGAAGTTCGGTATGCAAGACCGCAAAGGCTTCACGACGCCAATGCCAGCCAAGCATCATCTGGGTCCTGACGACAATGGTAAAGAGTTTGATCAAAAGGTATACCGCTCCATGATTGGTTCTTTACTTTATCTATGTGCATCTAGGCCAGATATTATGCTTAGTGTTTGCATGTGTGCTCGATTCCAAGCGGCACCAAAGGAGTCGCATCACTTAGCTGTGAAGCGAATTCTTTGATATTTGGCTCACACCCCAACTCTAGGATTATGGTATCCAAAGGGCTCAGAGTTTAATCTGGTTGGATTCTTGGATGCTGATTATGCTGGTGACAAAGTTGATCGCTAGTCTACATCAGGCACATGTCACTTTCTGGGACGATCACTTGTATGTTGGTCTTCAAAGAAGAAGAACTGTGTATCTCTCTCCACTGCTGAATCCGAATACATTGCTGCTGGATCTTGCTGCGCTCAGCTTCTGTGGATGGAGCAAACGCTCAAGGACTATGGCATTCATCTGAAGCAAGTGCCACTCTACTGCGACAATGAAATCGCCATCAAGATTGCCAACAACCCAGTTCAGCACTCGAAGACAAAGCACATTGAAATTCTTCATCACTTTCTCAGAGATCATGTTGTGAAGGAAGATATTGATATCATACACATCAACACTGAAGAGCAATTGGCAGATATCTTCACCAAGCCCTTGGATGAGAAGAGATTTTGCAAGTTACGGTGTGAGCTAAATATCCTGGAATCCTCAAATTCCTGTGATCAGGCACACATCCTAACCCTTATGCATATTGATGACTTAGATGTGCAACACACGAAGTAAAGTATATCTTCAATCAATGAAGACATACATTCTAAGTGTGAATACATTAATGTGGAATTTGACTTCGGAGCGCCACGATAATTGTGCGCCATGTCTGGGTCTAATACTTCCTATACGGTGGGTAACGCCACCACCAAATGTTCTATTTTGAAGTGTTTCACTCATGGTGTTACCTTGCTATATCTTCACATTTGGTTTGCTTCAATCTCAACATGTCTTCATGATTATCTTCACTATGTTGATTATATATATATATATATATATACTAGTGTTCTGTCCTCTACAGCATTCACTTATAGCTATGTCTTCTTGTTGAATCTTTTGAACTAAGTGAATGTGATCGGACCCTAACCTCTCTATGCTATCTATCTCAAACTCTATCTCTCCAAATCATATGCATTCTATTGAAACTGTCGAATGTCTTCTCTGCGTCCTTGTCAGCAGAAGATACAAAGACAAACCTTAAGTCCACTTTCAATGCTCATTCCTCCACATGAAACCCGGAGAAGTAGGAACGACCACCCGACAATCCAGGCGTGCGTGGGACGTGGAACAAACCCCAAAATTCGGCTGATGGCCACGTGTTCCTCAGATGCGAATAGACAAGGGCGCCTGTGTAATAACGCAGTGCTGCCCTTGTACCTATAAATACACACTTCATGGCGGTTATTATCTCTTCTTCCACTCTCGCACGAACCCTAGCGCCACCGCTAGCCCTCGACGACGCCGGCGACAAAGTGCTTCGCTGCCGCAACCTCTCCGACGCCGTCTTCACGCTGACCCCGGACATCGTCCTCTCCACCGTCACCGCAGGTGTCCTCCGTCGCCAATTTAGGGCACGGAAGATCGAACTGCTCGGCCTCATCTTCCACTCCGTCTAGCAGTTCTTAGTGTGGTAAATAAAACTTCCTTTTTACGGCACCGTTGATCCTATGGCTTTGTCACTTTCTACCACAAGCAGTTTCTATTCACACAAGTTAGATCTCTCTCATACTGCATCTCATAACATGCCTAGTATATTCACTTATGCTTCACAAAGTAGTTAGATTCCTCACTTGTACTGATCTCTGGATTCGTACAAATCTGGAACCAACTCCTTATCTATGAGTGAATGTCTTCGCATGATGAGGTCAATGTCTTCTAAACTGATTTATATTCAAACTCTTCTGAGAATGCATATGACCTCTTCCCCTTCCCTCGCACCTTAATGCTGTCATAGGTACATGTCCGTGGGAGAATCCCTTGGTTCTCATAGTCTGCATTCATTTGCAGAATTCTTACAGCATCATATAAATTCTCCCGAAGCAAGTTCCTGTTTGTCCAGCAAGCGAAAATCTTTGAAGCCTTTGAACGTGTTGAAGCCTTTCAGTTTAAAGTTCATGGCTTCAGAGAAATCAACAAGGAAGGGTGGAAGAAAGCGTCATGGAGAAACATCTAGAGATCTGCCAGATGACCTCTCAGAACTGTACAAGACAGATCCTGAAGAGGATTACAACCAGTGCAAGACCCGAATCCAATGGATTCGAAGATATTGGGCAGAACAATGGTTCAAATACTGATTTGTAACCCAGGAATATGCTGAGAAAAATGCCATCAAGAGACCGTGGGGAGACATCCTATACAAGAATCTTCAACCCAGGTCCAGAGATGAAGCCATTGAACTAGGCTTCTATCCCTGCATGGTCCGTGGGCCACAGCCTGCTGATGCACACCCATCGTCACTACTATAGTGTCGCGACGACATTCTGTTCAAGCGCAACTTCCAGTTTGCCCAGAACTCAGCGAAGCAAAACAAGAAGACATTGGGACTAGACTTCAACCCTGGTCCCTCAGCTCCAAGGGCTGATGGCACACGAGATGCAGAACCCAATGTCGTCGGTCCTTTCCACAACCTTGAAGGCCTCATCACCCATATCTTGGTTCAAGGGACTGCAGCGAATGAGCCTGCAGCTGACGCTGAATCAGATGAAGCGCCTGCAGTGCTGAAGCCAAAGAAGTTGAAGAAGCCTAAAGCTTCAAAGCCTGCCCCTTCTGTCACATCCCTAGCTTCTGGTAATGCACTAGGCTAGACCTCTTGCTGCATCATGTTTAAATTCAAATGAAATTTGAATTGAGGAATTTTCAAAGCCTCAGAAACCTCTAAAAATAACCAACAATTAAATCTTCTCAAATGTGTCCAAGAAAATGTTCCTGATATCCTCTGGAAATATTGGCAAGAGGTAAAATCCAAACCAATATTTTTGGTGTCTCAGAAACATTTAATTTGGGCATTTGAATTAAATCAATAATTATTTGAATTGGATTTATATCTACTATTAAATAAATATAGGTCCAATAATTCTGAAATATTTTGTGGAGCATTGTTTTAATTCTTTTAGCTCCTAAAAATATTGTCAGAAGCAAAATAAATTGAATTGGTTTCAAAACCAAATTCAAAACAAACCTGCAAAATAGAAAACTGAAATAAAATAAAAAGAACAGAGCTTACCTGGGCCACTTACCGCAGCCTACCTGGCCCAGCCCCCCCTGTTAATTAGTTTAGTTATTTTATCTTAACTACCCCCTCTGCTGACACTGACAGGTGGGCCCCCGCCATCAGGTGATTAGCTTAAGCTAATCACCACCTAATCTAACCCCAGAGCCACTGACATGTGGGCCCTAGTGCCCTAATCCTTAATTAAACTAAAATAAACCCCCCTGTTTAACCTGTGACGCTGACATATGGGTCCCACAGGTCAGGTTTGACCTGGAGGCGCCCTGTTGACCTGCTGACGTCAAGGTGATGACATGCTGACGCCATAATTCATTTTCTGGAATTATTTTAATTCTAAATAATCAGAAAATTCCAGAAAATTGTAAAAACTTCTAAAAATCATAGAAATTCAACCGTAACTCCAAATTAAATAATTTATATATGAAAAATTATCAGAAAAATTCAAGGAATCCATCTGTACCATTTTCACGCATGCTAGAACAACTTATAGCTGCTGTTTAGCACAAATCAAATAAAGGGCATTTAAATAACCATATATGGAGTTTGAATTTGAATCTTGTATTCAAACCAACTTCATTTAATCTGTTGCTAGTTGCATTAGCCCAAAACACATTCATATTGCCATGTCATGAGCATGCATCATATTGTGCATTGCATTGATTGTATTTCTTCTTTGTTGCCGGTATCTGTTCCCTCCCAGTAGAGGATGTTCCGACGTTGTGATCGTTGACACTGATGAAGACTCAATGTTATCTTCAGAAGTGCCAGGCAAGCAAAACCCCCTTGTTCATTCTGATACAATCCTACTCTCTCGCTCCTGCTCTCTTTTACTGCATTAGGACAACACCGATTCATCTGTTACTTGCTGCGGTAGCTGAACCCCTTTGTCCTTTGCATGACCTGTCATTGCCACAGTAAATAGATGAAACCCACTAGCATGAGTAGGAGTTGTTTGAGCCCTGATGTGCCTACTCATTCATGTTTGTTGTCATGCCTGCTACTGCTTAGAGTTGAGTCAGGTCTGATTCATCGGGGATGAATCAGAGGCGTGTGAACATGTCCTACTATGTGTGAGCTAAGTGTGTGAACACGTTTTGGTAAAGGTAGCGGTGAGAGGCCATGTAGGAGTACATGGTGGGTTGTCTCATTGCAGCCGTCCTCAGGAACTGAGTTCTGTGTTTGTGATCCATGATTCAGCTACTACCACGCATTGGGCCCGAAACCAATGGACCCTCTCGGCTTCTTGATCACCCTTGTCCTCTGTCCAGGAGTTGCAAGTAGTTTCTGGTGTTTGTAGTATGCTGGAGGCCGTGGGCAGCGCTGACCGTAGGGGTGGGCTGTGATGCGGTAGGCACGTGGCACGGTGTACCGGGCGCCCGTTTGGTGTCTCGGGAACCCTGTTCACATCGTTTGGGGCTGTGAGCGAAACTCCGGCCGGATCTCCTCATGGATGGAACCCGAATAGGCGATAAACCTGGACTAGAGACTTAGGTGATTAGGTAGGTCGTGGCCGACACCCACGTTGGGCTTCTGCTTGAAGGTTGCCGAGTACATGTCGTGTAAACGGCGGTAAGTGGTGAGAGCGTGTGTGAAGAAGTACACCCCTGCAGGGTTAACCTAATCTATTCGAATAGCCGTGTCCACGGAAAAGGACCTCTGGGTTGCTTATATCAGTTCATAGACAAGTGAAAGTGGATACTCTAAAATACGCAAGATAAGCGTGAGTGCTATGGATGGCGTTCTCGTAGGGAGACGGGAGCGGATCCATAGTGGTGTATTGATATGGTGAATATGTGGACTCGTGTGCGCCACCTCAAAAGAGTTACTTGCAGTCGTAGTTCAGGATAGCCACCGAGTCAAAGCTGGCTTGCTGCAGTTAAACCCCACCATCCCTTTGTTGATAATGATGCATATGTAGATAGTTCTGATGTAAGTCTTGCTGGGTACATTTGTACTCACGTTTGCCTATTTTATGTTTTTGCAGAGAGACTTCAGTCTCACTAGTAATTCCGCGTGGTCTTCGACGTTTAGCTTGATACCTCAGCTACGATCTTGTGCCCTCGGCAGGATCTGATAGATAGTCAGGCTTCTCAGCCTTTTTCATTTATAGTTGTCTGTACTCAGACATGATAGCTTCCGCTTGTGCTTTGACTTGTATGCTCTGAGTGTTGGGTCATGAGACCCATGTTTGTAATATCTCGCTCCTCGGAGCCTATTGAATAGATTACTTGAGTCATAGAGTCATGTTGTGATGCCATGTTGTATTTGCACATATCGAGCATATTGTGTGTATGTTATTGAAATGCTTGGTATGTGTGGGATCTGACTATCTAGTTGTTTATCTTTAGTAGCCTCTCTTACCGGGAAATGTCTCCTAGTGTTACCGCTGAGCCATGGTAGCTTGCTACTGCTCTGGAACACTTAGGCTGGCCGGCATGTGTCCTTCTTCGTTCCTGTGTCTGTCCCTTCGGGGAAATGTCACGCTTTGAGTACCGGAGTCCTGTTAGCCCGCTACAGCCCGGTTTACCGGAGTCCTGCTAGCCCAGTGCTACAGCCCGGACCCATTTGCTGATGACCGACACGTTCGAAGCTGGGTCATGGATGCCTGTCCCTGTAAGTCTGTGCCACTTTGGGTTTACGACTAGCCGTGTCAGCCCGGGCTCTTTATCATATGGATGCTAGCGACACTGTCATATACGTGTGCCAAAAGGCGCAAACGGTCCCGGGCTAAGGTAAGGCGACACCCGTGGAATACCGTGCGTGAGGCCGCAAAGTGATATGAGGTGTTACATGCTAGATCGATGTGGCATTGAGTCGGGGTCCTGACAGCGTTGGTATCAGAGCTTGACTGCCTGTAGGATTACCAAGCCAAACTGGTCGAAGTTGAGTCTAGAAATTCTTTAGCTATATAAGGGAATTGATTGTGGGATGGAACGTAAGGCTCTTTTTATTCCTTATACCTTATGCCCTTCTGATCTGAGTCATCTTCTCTTCTACGGGGATTAAGAACTAGGCTATCTCTTCTTTCTATTAGGATCACGTGTTACTAATCAGTAGACTTATAAGTTTGTTGGATTTAAGCCTCAGTTCAGTTTCTACCTCTGTATGTTAATTGTTGATCTCGAAACCTTGATATTGTGCTTCTGAGTGGTTATGCCACCATTTTTGTGAATGTCTCAAATCTTTTCTGAGCATTTACAGCCGTTATGCTGTCCGAGTCATCCCAGGTTTCTAAGTAGTCTGATGCATTTGCAAATCCTTTCTTCCCGTTTCAATGTTCCCATGGGCCAGATTAACCACACTAATCAGTAAGTTGAGGTACTCCGTTACCTTGACATATATGTTGGAGATATTATTATGACCCTAGGTGTCTTAGGGGATCATCTAGTAATTTAGCCATGATTTGTGTTCCCAGTGTGATGATTCTGGCCATCATTCTCGAAAGCATCCTGTGATGCTACTTAGTAGTAGGTATTCTACTCCTTGAGCTTTGAACCCGAGATTCACTCTACTTACTTCATGTTGATAGTGTTTGCTAGTTCCTTCAGGATATTAGTAACTTTGCGATAGTCCTCGAGGTCCGTGGTATTTCCTTCTTCCAAATACTATGAACCGCTTATGGCAGATGTTTATTGGATCAAAAGATCACAATTAGAGTACTCTTGAGGAGTTCTCCATTCATAAATCGTGACTCTGCCAGTTCTACCTTTCTGCATGGGTTATCCGGAAGAAACATGTTGAACTTGGTTCGACATACTAATCTATGCGTCCACAACTCAGAAAATTATATGATCCTTTGAGTTGATCTCTTTAGTTGCATTCTGACCCTCGTCTATCAATTGATAGTCAAGAGTATGCGTGCGTTCGTTTATCGATGCCTAATACTCTTGTGGTCCGTCAAGCCATTCTATCGCAGAATGACTAGGAGAAACAAACTCCAGTACCTCTTCCATATCCAGGATTGGGTCAAAGAAGTTGTGCCCCGCAGATCAAATTGCTAATCCAGCCTTTGATCCTGTTCTACCCTGAAGTATTACCATCTTTATATCGGGATTGTTATAGGAATTGCACACCATCCTATGAACTCTTGGTACAGTGATACTTCTTGCCATCATTGTTCATTCCTCGGTTCCGTGTTGTTGCAGCCGGAGTGCCGACAAGTGAATCATGATGTGTGAACTCAATACTCCTAGCAACCCCATTGCTTGGTAGTTAATGGACAATAATCTTATTCTTAGTATGTTGGTTATTGAATCACCATTCTAAGATTGATCGTGCTACCTAGTCTTTATTTCCTGGTGCACTCTTTGATTGATGAGTTAGGATTTTGTCAAGTCCTCGCTCATTTGATCATATCATCTTGCTCTGAAAAGCAAGATTGTTCTCGAGCTTAGTAACATATCGGTGGTTCGTGATTTTCCGAATATCTTCTCGAAAGTATCACCAGGTTGTCGCCTGACTGTTATGTTAAGCTCGTGATCAAGTTGGTTTATCCTGTAAACCACCCTTTCTCCAAGAATCCGTGTTGGATACCCCTGAGCTAGTTGGTTAAGCTATGCATCAACTTGGAGAGTTGGAAGATAGAAGCTTGCCCGATTTAGTTCATCCAAAGGGATATTCTTGTGTAGTGTGTGTTGAAGAAAGATGATATCTTCATCGATTGGTCCTTGTGATCAGTTGCTGGACCTATTGTCTTATCAATCCTTTGATTTGAGTGTGGGCTATCGTCAAATCAAATCAGTACCAACGATGCTCGTAATGTTGTCTTATTTCGTGGTTGATCCCTCGAGCATACACCATTATATCTTTTAGGTCTGACCAATGCTATCACTTGTTCACTTAACTATGGAATTCCTTTTAAAAGGAAACCCAGATGAATTGTTGTTGTGCCCATTGACAACATCCTTGTCTTCTCCATAATTTTGCTGAACATTAAGCTAGTGTTGGAAACTTTTGAAAGCATTTGTTCATGCTAGCTCATGAAGCATATGTTTGGATGAAGGTAGTGACTTCCTTTAATTCATGTGCATCTGATGCAAGTTGCCGCCGTGGATTCGAGAAAGTCAATGTTGCTTTCTTTGGAATCATTCCAAATCAGTCATGCACACGTGTGAAGAATGCTGTGGTTTGAAGACTTGCAACCTTCAATCTATATGTATCCCTAGCACACCAAGCCACTGATTGATTTGTTCAAGGAGAAGGAGTTCCTCCATAAGAGCTAATCCGGACTTATGAAAGAACTTCGATATCCTCGCTGATGGTTCCCAACCTGAACTCGGTAGTGTTTTATTATAAGACTACTTTGTGGTCATGCTTGTCTTGGACAACGTGTTCACATGTTTGTAGCAGAACCAGCTCATGTTTTGGAGCTTGCTATCGTAGTTCATCTTCCGAGAATCTCGCAACGTCATCTCGTCGATTTGTGTTGCAAACTTTTGTTTTTCTTCCTAGACTCGATGAGTCTGGAATATCCTGACACCAACCAGATCTGAATCTCAGGCAGATATGATGGTTTGGAACATTTCCCAAGAACTATAATATTGGTCTCGCGATAACCGATAAAGTGGATGTCATGGCCAACACACCCAGCCGGAAGACCTGTTATTATAATATCTTGATTGATGAAGTTGGCCACCTTCCCATAAGGACTTCGTAGGATTTACTCTCTAGTTGTGCCTTATGATTTGTTGTGTTCCCGAAGTCCGACCTTTACTTGATGTTCTAGTTATCAAACCGTATCTATGAATGGGATACACTAGCACATCAAGGAGAACATTAGAAGCGGAGTGCTAAATGTCTCTCGGTCGATCATCCAGATTTTGTTCCTTGGCTTCGCTAAGGTGTAATCTGAGAAGGTGTTATCTTCCTTTGCATCTGCATCCTCCATCACCATTCATCATGGTAGTAAGTTGTGTTACCGGACCCTTGACACGGATGTTGGTAAAACCTTGATGAATATGGAAATGCTCAAGTTCTTGAGAGCACGCACAAGCGCTACGTGTTATCATCGGCACTAGCTGGGATTGCCCCAGATTTCCTCGGTTATGCTATAACCACTCCAACAGTGAATTCACTCTCTATTGTTGGGTTCTTCCCCAGTTACCAGAATCGTTCCCAGCATTTGCATTTTGTTCCCAGCTTGCACCACCAATGTCCCTTCCATTTCCGGTGATAAGTAAATTCATCCATTGCGTTGTCTTCAACAAGGTAATCCACATCATCCAAGTCCGAGTATGCCATTCTACTGACCCCCTCCAAACGATCGCTCGAGAATTGCCTTAGGCTGGTTTAAAGAGTTTCAATGATCTTTGAATCAAAAGTAATTCTTTTTGCCACTTAAGGGGATATCTCTACGAGTCACCTTCCCTAAGGTGTATCGTTATGGTATCATGGCAACTCAACTCCTCGCTACGTTGACAATCGTTTACCACCTTCTTAAGCGTGAAATTGTGGTCTACCTAGTGAACCTTCGTCATCTGCTTCACTCCATTCCTATGGATGTGTATCTCGTGTCTCAACTCGAGAGATGGTTCTATGTCTCATTCCGTGAGTTAATCCTGAGTTGTTCGACCTTCAAGAAGATCGACCCTTCTAGAGTCTCCTTCCCTCCAGGCCATGTTGGCAGGATTTCTCAGAGCAAGACGACAAGGCAAAGATGGTGTTCAAATCAACGTTCATTTGAAGTGCAACCTGGATCGTGAAGATTGTACTAGTTTCCGCTTCCCCTTCATCCTACCCTACGCTTGAATCTCGAGACGAGATTCTTGTTTAGTGGGGGTGAGTTGTCACATCCCTAGCTTCTGGTAATGCACTAGGCTAGACCTCTTGCTGCATCATGTTTAAATTCAAATGAAATTTGAATTGAGGAATTTTCAAAGCCTCAGAAACCTCTAAAAATAACCAACAATTAAATCTTCTCAAATGTGTCCAAGAAAATGTTCCTGATATCCTCTGGAAATATTGGCAAGAGGTAAAATCCAAACCAATATTTTTGGTGTCTCAGAAACATTTAATTTGGGCATTTGAATTAAATCAATAATTATTTGAATTGGATTTATATCTACTATTAAATAAATATAGGTCCAATAATTCTGAAATATTTTGTGGAGCATTGTTTTAATTCTTTTAGCTCCTAAAAATATTGTCAGAAGCAAAATAAATTGAATTGGTTTCAAAACCAAATTCAAAACAAACCTGCAAAATAGAAAACTGAAATAAAATAAAAAGAACAGAGCTTACCTGGGCCACTTACCGCAGCCTACCTGGCCCAGCCCCCCCTGTTAATTAGTTTAGTTATTTTATCTTAACTACCCCCTCTGCTGACACTGACAGGTGGGCCCCCGCCATCAGGTGATTAGCTTAAGCTAATCACCACCTAATCTAACCCCAGAGCCACTGACATGTGGGCCCTAGTGCCCTAATCCTTAATTAAACTAAAATAAACCCCCCTGTTTAACCTGTGACGCTGACATATGGGTCCCACAGGTCAGGTTTGACCTGGAGGCGCCCTGTTGACCTGCTGACGTCAAGGTGATGACATGCTGACGCCATAATTCATTTTCTGGAATTATTTTAATTCTAAATAATCAGAAAATTCCAGAAAATTGTAAAAACTTCTAAAAATCATAGAAATTCAACCGTAACTCCAAATTAAATAATTTATATATGAAAAATTATCAGAAAAATTCAAGGAATCCATCTGTACCATTTTCATGCATGCTAGAACAACTTATAGCTGCTGTTTAGCACAAATCAAATAAAGGGCATTTAAATAACCATATATGGAGTTTGAATTTGAATCTTGTATTCAAACCAACTTCATTTAATCTGTTGCTAGTTGCATTAGCCCAAAACACATTCATATTGCCATGTCATGAGCATGCATCATATTGTGCATTGCATTGATTGTATTTCTTCTTTGTTGCCGGTATCTGTTCCCTCCCAGTAGAGGATGTTCCGACGTTGTGATCGTTGACACTGATGAAGACTCAATGTTATCTTCAGAAGTGCCAGGCAAGCAAAACCCCCTTGTTCATTCTGATACAATCCTACTCTCTCGCTCCTGCTCTCTTTTACTGCATTAGGACAACACCGATTCATCTGTTACTTGCTGCGGTAGCTGAACCCCTTTGTCCTTTGCATGACCTGTCATTGCCACAGTAAATAGATGAAACCCACTAGCATGAGTAGGAGTTGTTTGAGCCCTGATGTGCCTACTCATTCATGTTTGTTGTCATGCCTGCTACTGCTTAGAGTTGAGTCAGGTCTGATTCATCGGGGATGAATCAGAGGCGTGTGAACATGTCCTACTATGTGTGAGCTAAGTGTGTGAACACGTTTTGGTAAAGGTAGCGGTGAGAGGCCATGTAGGAGTACATGGTGGGTTGTCTCATTGCAGCCGTCCTCAGGAACTGAGTTCTGTGTTTGTGATCCATGATTCAGCTACTACCACGCATTGGGCCCGAAACCAATGGACCCTCTCGGCTTCTTGATCACCCTTGTCCTCTGTCTAGGAGTTGCAAGTAGTTTCTGGTGTTTGTAGTATGCTGGAGGCCGTGGGCAGCGCTGACCGTAGGGGTGGGCTGTGATGCGGTAGGCACGTGGCACGGTGTACCGGGCGCCCGTTTGGTGTCTCGGGAACCCTGTTCACATCGTTTGGGGCTGTGAGCGAAACTCCGGCCGAATCTCCTCATGGATGGAACCCGAATAGGCGATAAACCTGGACTAGAGACTTAGGTGATTAGGTAGGTCGTGGCCGACACCCACGTTGGGCTTCCGCTTGAAGGTTGCCGAGTACATGTCGTGTAAACGGCGGTAAGTGGTGAGAGCGTGTGTGAAGAAGTACACCCCTGCAGGGTTAACCTAATCTATTCGAATAGCCGTGTCCACGGAAAAGGACCTCTGGGTTGCTTATATCAGTTCATAGACAAGTGAAAGTGGATACTCTAAAATACGCAAGATAAGCGTGAGTGCTATGGATGGCGTTCTCGTAGGGAGACGGGAGCGGATCCATAGTGGTGTATTGATATGGTGAATATGTGGACTCGTGTGCGCCACCTCAAAAGAGTTACTTGCAGTCGTAGTTCAGGATAGCCACCGAGTCAAAGCTGGCTTGCTGCAGTTAAACCCCACCATCCCTTTGTTGATAATGATGCATATGTAGATAGTTCTGATGTAAGTCTTGCTGGGTACATTTGTACTCACGTTTGCCTATTTTATGTTTTTGCAGAGAGACTTCAGTCTCACTAGTAATTCCGCGTGGTCTTCGACGTTTAGCTTGATACCTCAGCTACGATCTTGTGCCCTCGGCAGGATCTGATAGATAGTCAGGCTTCTCAGCCTTTTTCATTTATAGTTGTCTGTACTCAGACATGATAGCTTCCGCTTGTGCTTTGACTTGTATGCTCTGAGTGTTGGGTCATGAGACCCATGTTTGTAATATCTCGCTCCTCGGAGCCTATTGAATAGATTACTTGAGTCATAGAGTCATGTTGTGATGCCATGTTGTATTTGCACATATCGAGCATATTGTGTGTATGTTATTGAAATGCTTGGTATGTGTGGGATCTGACTATCTAGTTGTTTATCTTTAGTAGCCTCTCTTACCGGGAAATGTCTCCTAGTGTTACCGCTGAGCCATGGTAGCTTGCTACTGCTCTGGAACACTTAGGCTGGCCGGCATGTGTCCTTCTTCGTTCCTGTGTCTGTCCCTTCGGGGAAATGTCACGCTTTGAGTACCGGAGTCCTGTTAGCCCGCTACAGCCCGGTTTACCGGAGTCCTGCTAGCCCAGTGCTACAGCCCGGACCCATTTGCTGATGACCGACACGTTCGAAGCTGGGTCATGGATGCCTGTCCCTGTAAGTCTGTGCCACTTTGGGTTTACGACTAGCCATGTCAGCCCGGGCTCTTTATCATATGGATGCTAGCGACACTGTCATATACGTGTGCCAAAAGGCGCAAACGGTCCCGGGCTAAGGTAAGGCGACACCCGTGGAATACCGTGCGTGAGGCCGCAAAGTGATATGAGGTGTTACATGCTAGATCGATGTGGCATTGAGTCGGGGTCCTGACACCTTCACCAAAAATCTCACGGGTGAAGCCACTGGCAACTGCACCTGCTGAAGATAGTGTGCAGTCCGAAGATTTATCACGCATCTCCAAGCCCCAGAAGGTCAAGATGCCTCTGCCACACACCGGCCGAGAGCTAACAGCTGCTGCCATTCTGCGCAATGATGCCATTGATCTGTCAAGTGATGAAGATCTTGCAGATGACGCTCTTGAGCAACTCATCAAGAGCAAAGAAGAAGCAGAAATCTTCAATGATCTGCCTCTCTTTGATGTAACAATCATTCACAACTTCATTGATGAATGGTTTGACACGCCAAACATCAGCTTTGATGATCTCCAACTACCCATTGGCCTCAGTGTCACCTTCCATGGCGCCATTGCTTCAGAGTTAGCTATCGCCCAGTGCATTGCTGAACTGAAGCAGAAGATTGACTTTGAGAAATCTCAGTTCAAGAAGCATATGGCCAAGCTCAGCGTGCAAGACTTGAAGAATTTCAAGATTATGCTGCACGAGCTCAAGGAAGCCTTTCTAAAGAAACGTGTAGAAGCTCAGGGTTCCTGTGAGCACAAGAAGGTCCTGGCTGATAGGTGTGTGCAAGCCTACAATGAGGCTGAGAAGCGCAAGGCCCTTGGGCGTCCTGGCATCGACCCCAGGATGGCTGCCAAGAAGCAGAAGAAGCCCGCTATGGCTGAACCTGAAGCACCACGGCAGGAGGCAGATCCCCTTGTCTTCCCAACTCGCATGCCTGGCCCGAAGCCAAAGTCCAGGTCAACCGCTTCAGAACTGAAGAAGACCAGGACTGCTGAGGCTGAAGCAAGGAAGAGAAAACATCCTGAAGCCTCTGCTACCGCCCCCGCCAAGAAGAAAAGAAGGACCAAGAAGGAACGGGCTGCTCCCACAGAGCCCTTGATTGTTGAACCAATTTCCATGGTTCACCCCAACGCCGATCCACAAGAATGTCAACTGACTGTCCATGAGCCTGCTTTCACAAAGGCTCATGAAGCTGAAGACTTTCCAGCAGCTGATCCCATCGCTGCTGAAGACATTGGTCATCATGACCATGTTGAAGATGACGCAGCCCTTCCTCAGCTAGAATACCAACAGGTATCATCGCCTGTGCTAACGCACAACAAACTCATCAACATTGGTCGTCCACTGACGCCAATTGCACAGGATGCTTCATGGGCGGATCGCCCACAAGAGAATGAAGACCTTGAGGCCCAGCCAACAACAACTCCACAGGCGTCACCCGCATTGCGCAGGCTTTGCAAAGGTCCAAGGCCTCAAGTCTCTGCGTCTGAAGCTAAAACTGCTGAACACATTCCGGCTGCATCAGCCGATGAAGAAGAAGTACCACAAGCTGCTACTCCCCTGTCCCACCAAGAAGCAGTTCTCGAGGAGAACGTGATCGTAAGCGACCCTCCAGCTCGTCAAGTGGAGGTTGAAAATCTTGCGGCTGCCACCACCAACACCACTGAAGCCACTGACGCTGTCATGGCTGAAGCAAATGTGGAGCCTCACCAACAAAAGCACCAGATGTCAGTGAAGCCACTGATCCCGCTGCTTCTGTTACTGCGTCTGCTGCCGGTCCCCAATTTGACTATCATGTTGAGCACAGGCCTCAGGTACAGAAGCCAATCCCAAGATTGCCAAGGTTCCCAGGTCCTGCATCAGCACCTGGCTCCTTCAATATCAATGGCTTCAGAGCAGACAACACATTCTTCAATAGCACCAGGAACCCCTACTCCAGGGAAAGAATATCATCTGATCGGTTCTGGAGTTATCCGCAGCAAAGCTATTACTCATGCGTTCTTTACAACCAAGGTCGCATCTTCCCACACAAGCGCCTTGACATTAAAGCAATAGCTGGTCTGCCCTGTCTGGAAGAAGCTCTGGATTGCTTCAAAGAGGTTGGACTGCTGCCGTTCGTCACTGACCAAGAGCATTGGAATGAAGAGTTGCTGCTCCAATTCTATGCCACACTTCACATCCGCGGGTATAGCAGAGATCCAAAGACTTGGGTCCTGGAGTGGATGACAGGAAACATTCATCACGAAGCCAAAGCCTTTAACATCATTGAGCTCACTGGTTTGCCCACTCCTGGCGATCTCTACGAGCATAGCTGTCAGCTTCATAGTGAAGCTATTGAGAGCATCTCTTAGAAGTCTGAACCTAATATGAGTCAGATGCTCAGTATGATGAAGCCATTGCCCCAAGATGCTGCTTATCCCATGGAGTTCTTCGTTGAAGACCTTGAGTATCTGCCAAGAACCATTTATCACATCATAAGGCGAACTCTCTGGCCAATCAAAGGACATTCTCCCCATGCCAAGCTGGAAGGTGCAATGAAGACTTTGGTCTTCTACATTCTTCATGGAAAATGCTTCAATACACAGGATTTCTGCATTCGCCAACTTGCTGCATCTGGCTCTGATCTGTTTGGTTTGAAGTTCTATGCCCCTTGGGTGATGCGGCTGATCAAACTTCACTCCGCTATCTCATATCAGCCCTCGGCCCGCAACCATCGGATCTTTTTGCCTGATGTGGATATGTCTATTGAAGCCATCTATCCTGAGCCTACCAAGGAACCTCTCAGTCTTCAGAATGCAAAGCATCAATGTTTCACTCAGAACGTTGAAGGCGTGGAAGCCGTAACTCGTGTGTATCCTTTGGCTGGCACTACACATGCACCGCATCCTGCTCTCACTGAAGCCACTGACAGTACAACTGCTCCACGACCCAAGAAGCGCACTCGTGTTCTCAATGACCGAGAGCTTCTTGTGGCTCTTCATCAGAAACAGGATATGCATCATGACTGGCTGAAGCATCAGATGCAAAGCCTCTTGGTGGATGTTAATCGCATTCGCAATCTTGACACCAAGAATGCTTTTGTTGCCCATGAAACCTCTCGTCGCACATGGAAAGGGCTAACACTGATGTGTTCTGAAGATGATCTTCAAGAGGATGGCTTCACTGAGCGATTCAAGTTTGACTCCACACCTCCTCGAAGGGCAGTGCTGCGACGAACTCCATCCCTTGAAGACTCTGAGTTCTCTTCCTCTGTTGCAACTGTGAATGCCAGAGAAATCGAGGATGAAGACGATGCTACTTCACCGCCACCTCCTTCAGCATGCTTCGGCTCTGCTCCAAGCTCTTCAGCACCACCAAACACAACCAGCGACCCTGCTGCTTCACCTACTCCTCATGGGAACGAGTAGATGCTCTATGTCTTCAAACCTTTTTGGTCCTTACTGACAAAAGGGGGAGAAGCATATGAGGTTGATAATCTTCAAGTGGGTCCATATGGGGGGGTGCTTTATATTTTGCTTCGTGCTTACAACTCTTGTTTTGCTACATTTGGTTCTTTGAGTTGTAACACTTAAACTCGATGGTCGTCTGCTACTTATTTGCCACCTTGTGTTGCGATGATAAATTCCGCATGTTCGACGATAAATTCCGCACTTAGATCATTCTGCAGACGTCCATTTTTCATTATGCATGTCATTATCTTCATATACTTTCACATGCATAGTGGATTGTCATCATAAGTTGAAGTGGATCTCCACAAGTACAACCTGCCATGTGCATTTGCATTCCAAAAGCAAATTACTTATATGCACATCTTCAGGGGGAGCCCTTGCAACTTATGAAGACAATTCCTCATCCTTTACAATTTCACAGATTATATTCCCCGTTGAAAACTTCAACTAGTTTGTCATCAATCACCAAAAAGGGGGAGATTGTAAGTGCATCTAGTGCCACCCCTAGTTGGTTTTGGAGTATTGACGACAAACCTAGTTGAGGGACTAATGTGTTTGTGAGAATTGCAGGATAACACAGGTAGAAGTCCCTCATTGATTTGGTTTTCCTACCAGAGATGACCCCTAAAAATGTATGAAGACATTGAAGTCAAATGTGGTATATGAAGATATTCACATTGAAGACTATGACAAGAGAAGACACCACATGAAGCCTATGGAGCTCGAAGACTTAGATCTTCCATAGTTCTCTTTCTTCTGTGTTGAGTCATAGGAACCACCGTACTGTTAAGTGGGGTCCAAGAGAACTAGTCAGAATGACTGAAGTGATGCTTAAACAAAACCTATGTCTTCGAGTGAAGACTTTGAGAGCAAATCTTGTCCAGAGTCGGGCAAGTCAGCTTTGCTTGAAGCCCAAGTAAAGTTGCCGTGTGAGTTTGAAATCTGACGTTGGAACACGTGTCAGTTCCTTAGTGACCCAGGGTCATTCCGGACAAATCAGGTCGGGTTGCCAAGTTGCTATAAATAGCCCACCCCCTACAACCATAAACGGTTGGCTGCTCAGATTCAGAGTATGGCTTTTGTCGTTTGAGAACAACCCACCTTGAAGCCTTTGAGAGAGAATTCCTTGCGAGGATAAAGCCCTAACCACCCAGAGCCAAAGAGAATTAGGCATCACTTAAGTCTTCTTGTCTGTGTGATCTGAAGACTTATTATACTTGAGGACTGTGCATCCTCCAGCCGGTTAGGCGTCGCGTTCTGAGCATCCAAGAGACATTGTGGATTGCCGGTGAACCAAGTCTGTGAAGGTTTGGGAGTCTACCTTGAAGACTTACCAGAGTGATTGGGCGAGGTCTGTGTGACCTTAGCTCAAGGGGAATACGGTGAGGACTGGGTGTCCTGAGCTGCGTGTTCAGGACTGGGTGTCCGGGACTGTGTGTCCTAAGGTTTAAATACCTAGCCGCCCTAACCAGACGTACAGTTGTCACAGCAACTGGAACTAGTCCAACAAATCATTGTCTTCAGCGAGTCACTGGTTTCATCTCCCCTTCCCTTTACTCACTGTTACTCCTTGTGAAGTCATTGTATGTTCATACTATCTTTTGTCTTCACTGAGTGACTGCATGTTCTGTGTGGCTTCACAATATCTTCCTACCTGATCCTTACTACATTGCTGCTATTAGTCATTGTGTTTTCACTCTATTGAATACTTGACTATGGCTTGCCTAGTGTAGTCTACCTTCCGCTGCAGGGTAATAGGTTTATTTCTATCGTTTGTCTTCATAACTTCCACGATTTGAAGTCTTTCATAAAAATCGCCTATTCAACCCCCCCTCTAGTCAATATAACGCACTTTCAAAACTACACAGCAATAACAAGACTTGTAAGGTGCATGGCATGAGAATATAACTGTTTATTCAATTGAAACTGAAATCAACATAGAGCAAGTTACAACAACAAACACGTTAAAGAAACAGGTTTAAAACATACCTGTTGCGCCATTGGAGTTTCAATTGCATCCTTCAAATTTGAAATTAGTTGGTATGAGTAAATATAGTGATGCAAGAGCAAAGTAGTATGAACCATAGCTACGAAACCTGACCTGAGAACAATTCTTCTTCTGCTTTAAGTGTTGACTTGGGGTTCGGAGTGGTGGACCTCGTGCTTTGGGCACTACATTTTCCTTACTAACTTCTCGTGTTTGGGTGCTCTGTGGTGGAGACGATGTTGTGTCAATGGGAACTGGGTTACTATCTGCTGGGGTTGGGGTTAGAAGGGGTGTAGCTGGTTCTCTGTCCAACTAGGTAGGTGTACAATCTGCGTGAGTCTGGGTTATGTGTGGTGGGTCTGGTTCTTGAGCAAGTATAACCGTGGTTCTATCTCCATCGACAGGTAGCACGATCTTCTCTGAAGAGTGTGTTTTTACTCCCACAGATACTGCCATCACCCCGTCCAATTGAAATGGCTGATAAAGAAGAAAAGTAATTGAATGTACAAACATTATAAGACAGACAGGTGCAATGGATAGTAGGGAAGAAAATAGGACATGGAATAATTCATATTTATGTTGTCTAACCAAACAGAATAGCAGGACATAATTTCACATATATGATGGCTAATTAAATAGGATAGCATGCCACAATTTCACATGTATGATGGTTAACTAAACATGATAGAATGACATACTTCAAAATATGATGACTATGTAAACAGGATGACATGATGTAACTATACGATGTATCTATTAAAGTGGTTGGCATGCCATAAATCACAAACATGTCGTCGATGGAAACATGATGGCATGATATAATTCACGGATAGAATGACATAATTCAAAATATGATGACTATGTGAACAGATGAGATGATATAACTATATTATGTCTTTAGAAAATGGGTTGGCATGCCATAATTCAGATACATGCTGTCTATGTAAACATCATGGCATATATACTTCAAATATATGATTTATACACTAAGGAAGTGAGCAGAGGGCAATCGCATAAATGATGTGTCAACTAAGGAGATGGCATTCAATATCGTGTATATGATGGGAAAACTAAGCATTGCAATATAACATATGCATGATATGAGTAATATAACCCTGTCAAGTTTGAGCATACACCTCAGGGGGATAATAGGACTGGTCAGCTGCCTCTGAATCCTCCTCCGAAGAGCTATCTGTAACCAACAAGATATCTGCTTCACCAGGTAGCATTGTCTGCTCTGAAGACCTTGTTTTCACTCTAGATTTATCCATCACCAATTCAAATGGCTTATGCACAGGAAGAGCAGTTGAATATACAAACATTGTCGACAAAAGCAATGAGAAATACAAAAAAGGACGGCATGATATAGTTCACATATATGACGCTTGGCTAAACAGCATGGCATTGCATAATTCACATATATAATGCCTTGCAACAAGATATCATTGCATAATTCACATATATAATGTCGTGCAACAAGATGGCATTGCATAATTCACATATATGGTAATTAGACACTAAACAGGTGGCATTCACACAAAGCATGTCTAAACTAAGCAAATGAAGTAGCAATGCAAGATACATACGCACGATATGAGCATCATAACTCTGCCGAGTTAGAGCATGCACCTCGGGGGGGGGGGGAAATAGTACTGGTCATCTGTCTCTGAATCCTCCTCTAGGGAGCTATCTGTAACCAACAAGACATGCGCTTCGTCAGATAGCATTGTCTGCTCTGAAGACCTAGTTTCCACTCCAGATTTTTCCATGACCGCGCAGAATGGCTGATGCACAGGAAGAGTAATTGAATGTACTAAAATTGTCGACAAATTTGACACGTAATAAAAAATGATTTCATGATATAATTCAAATATAAGATGACTGGCTAACCAGGGTGGCATTGCAAAATTCACATATATGATGCCTGGCTAAACAAGATGGCATTGCATGATTCACATATACGATAAAGAAACTAAACAGATGGCATTGACACAGAGCATGTCTAAACTAAGCAGATGACATCTTTAATGTATCCAGTAAGCAATGCAAGGCACCATATGCATGATATTACCAACATTAGCATGCCAAGTTAGAGCGAAGACCTCATGGGGTAAATAGGAGTGGTCTACTGCTTCTGAATCACCCTCAGAACAGTTATCTTCCTCTTGATTACGATCAGAAATGGGTGGAGGGGGGCTGCCTTTGCACCCACCATGGAGCGACGTCTGCATGAAATTTTACTGGCACACAAGGCTCGTCTCTTTTTCTCTACATGTTCAGTTCCATTGTGTACAATAACTGACATGCATAGGAATAAAACATAGTGAGATTATGTAAGGAGTGCATGCACAAATCCAGAGTGATGGTAGCAAACTGTGGATAGACCCAAAACAAATGATAGCAGGCAGATAATAGCTTTAGTTAAAAAATACAGATAATGGCTCCTTTAATGTTTGTTTGCACCCAACATGAAACTCATAGTAGACACCCGAGATTAACCAGATAGTAGACAGATAGTACTGATTGCTGCCCTAATATGTACCCCACAACCATATAAAACCTCAAGTTTCAGCATAAGTTTGGACCTGAGTCGGAGTCTAATAGGTGAACACGATGATAAAGTAGCACGTCATCATATTAAGCGATGCATAACGTAAGCAGACACGGAAGAGTTCGACCTATCTTGCGGACCTGTGTAGTCCTCAAGGTCATCTACTCAGTTGATGATGGTAATGCAGTTGTCGTGGCTGTCGGCGGCGGGGAAGAAGATCTGAGGCGGCGAAAGACAGTCAGGAGAGTGGATCCCTCTTTTGGTGAACCCTTCTATCGTTGGAGCAGCTGAGCTGGGGTGGAACACAACACTGCAGGAGCAGGACAAACCACACAAGGTTTTCTTTGACACATATTTGTAACATAAGTAATTGTATAAGGGCTTGTTTGAAATTGACGATTCTAACAATGCAGGGATAGGAAAAAGACAGGAATAGGATAGGAATGCACGTGCAAAATAGAGAATTTAAAAACACATGATTTCTGCCAATCTGGGTGTTTGGTTCACGAGAATTGGAAGATCACGGGATGCAAAGAAGCATGGTGAGATTAAGTCAAACCACAAGAAGTGTACAACCTCTTTGGTGAAGCCATGTCGATCTGAACGTGATTGGGTTGGCCGGTGAGGATGCTCTGACTGATTTGGCGGTCGGAAGAGGGGAAGAAGATCTTAGGTGTCTAGAGATGGAGTCCAAGGTACTGCTCCACTGTGATGGAGGGTTTTATCTTTGGAGCAGCTCCGGTGAGTTGTACGACGCCGAGGGTGAAGTAGGACAAGAGAGACAACGTTAATCTGAGTGGAATTCTAATAGCATCTCCAATAGATGACTAAAATACATAACCAAAAAGTGCTAGATGTACACATCAGCCGCCCATCTCTGAACTTAACTGTCGAAACCGAATTTAACTGTCGAAACCGAATTTAACTATCGAAACTGAATTTTGCTGTCGAAACTGAACGCACCAGAGGTGAGGCTACAAGTCAGTCGACGAACTTTTTCATCTCTGGTCTGTCGATTTTGCAGCCGTTGGATACGAAATAAAGGGCTTGTAGTTCAGTTTCAACCTCCACCCCCTGAGCCGCTAGCCACCACCGGCAAAACAGCCGCCCCCGTCGCCCGCGACCGGCGGTGCGCCGCCCCGCCCGCACCGAAAACACTCCCCACCGCCGGTCCGCCGCCGCCCCGGCCATCCATGTAGGTCCCCCGTGCCGAGCTTTTTCTCCAGCGATCCCCACGCCACCGCCCCACCACCGCCGGCGACCATCGCCCCACCCCGAACCCTAAGATAGATAGTGGGGTACCTCTCCGGCGAGCCCCCCTCCCCGCGCCGGCTGGTTCTTCCTTAACTCTGGCGAGCCCCTCCCACCCCCCTAAAAATTTACTGTCCCAAAAGTCAATTCAGTCGACTGATGTGTAGGTAAATCGGAGCAGCATCGCAAGCAAGAGCAAGAGTGAGAGCAGCAGCGCGAGCAAGAGCAAGAGCAAGAGAAGACCAGGCAGGGGACCGAGAGCAAGAGTAGAGCAGCATCGCGAGCAAGAGCTAAAGTAGCAGCAACTCCTACTTGTCGGAGTAAATGACCACGGGTAGCCTAGCCGGCTCCCCCTGGCCCTTCTGAAAAAATTACGAGCCGATCCAGCCCTCAAGAATCCAAGACGTGGGGTCGCCTTCCCCTTGCCGGCTGTCTCCCAGGCCGACTGTCGGAAGGCGGCCCGGCTTTAGCCCTCATAAAGAAAGCCGCAGGAGGGCCGACTCCAAGAAGCCGGCCGCAAGAAGCCGACTCCCACAAAGCGGTCAAGATTGTACCCTCGAAGTCTGCATCCACATAATGGCAACGTGACGGGGCGTGGCTACGGTAAAGCCTGCCACCCCCGAATCTCGGGACATGCCAGGCACAGTGCGCTGTACGGGGTGGCCATGACCCGTCCGGCGCGGCACTGTTGCCATGATGACCCTGATGCCACCCACGACGGGCTGTCAGCGCGACCCACGGGCGGTGGGCCCCTTTAGGCAGAGAGACACCCGAAGGCGGCCAGGTCTGCCCAAGTTGGCCCAAGACGGGGCCGGCTCCCCACAGCCGGCTTGCTTCCTCCCTCGAATGAGACGCCCCCTTAAGGGGACAAGACGAGGCGTGGCTACAGAAATCGCCCACCGGGCGGCGGCACTGTAGCCACGCTTACCTCGGCGAAGCCCTCGTCACCAGGTTTGAGGCAACAGTGACCAGCCGCCGACAAGGCCCTTGATAGTGGGGCCTACCTGTCGACCAAGGAGCCGGAAGCCGGTGGGATCCAGCAGCTGGCGCAGAAGCCGGCGAGCGTAGACGTAGACGGCTAGGGCCCACGCCCAGCCTGATTACCATTGTACCCCCGGGGGGTGGGCCTATATAAATCCGCCGGGGCACCCATGCAAAGGGTTGATCTGAGCTAGTTTTAGATAGCACATAGAGAGGAGAGGAGAGCTAGCCGTGCCCTTCTTCTTCTTCTCGCCAAACAGCTCAAGGAGCATCTTGTAGCCACTCGTTCATCTAGTGATCATGCGGAGACCCCGCAGAGCAGCAGTAGGGGTGTTATCTCCTCGGAGAGCCCTGAAGCTGGGTAAGATTCGCCGGCGTGCATGTCTTCGCCTCATCCCGCTTCCAGGCACCGACGACGTCTTACTGGCTCCCACAATGATAAGCCACCCGTTCGCATATGTCGCACCTACCACCCGACATTTGGCGCCCACCGTGGGGCCAGGTGCACCGTCGTCCGGAGACCTGTTCTGGACGGGAACCCTCTTCCTCCCTAGCGAGCGTAGCCAGCCCGGCACGCCCGATGGCGCTTGCCACGACGCGCTGCAAGGCGTCGCCAACATCTGCGTAGTGAGCGGCCTCGCCGATCTCCTTGACGAGACCCTCATCTCTGACGAGCCCGCCTCTGACGCGGGCACCGACCACCTCGTCAACCTCCTCGGCCAGCTCCACGTCTCCGGCGAGCTTGCTGTGGACTTGGAGTCTGTTGGCTCCACCGATCCGATGCCTGTCGACTCCGACACGGCCTCACTCGACGCTTTCCCCACCGACGTTGCGATCTACAACGACCCGCTTCCCCGGGCCGATGGCTGCGACGGTGCCACCACCGAGGTGATGGTCATCGGCCACGGCGGCGCTTCTGGCGAGAACGCCCTCGACGCCCCGCATGCAGCGGTCCACGACTTGTCCATCCCCCTCCCGACCGATGCCGACGCCAAAGCACTGGAGGCTCACTGCCTCGCCCTCCTCGCGGAGGGTCGGAAGTTGGCTTCCATGAGACGCCTCACTGAGGCCCACCAGCGCGAAGCCGACCGCGTCGCCTTTGGCACGCCGCCCCCAGGCGGGCCAAGCTGAGCCGGCGTTGTCAGACAGCGCGGCACTGCCCTCACCGACATGCTAGGAGTCGACCGCCCAGTCTACGCCACTCCACTCAAGAACCTGCGCGCCGCCCAGGTGGCCGTAGACGAGCTAGACGGACTGGGGGCTGAAGAACTCCCCCACATGACCAGACACATCCAGCAACTAATCGATGCAGCCGCACAGCGGCATGAAGCCGACGCCCGTGTGGAAAGCCCTCCCCCGCGCCGAGAGCACGGCGCGACGTCCCGGACGCTGACTGCGGGTAAAACCTGCGCGCGACACGAGAAGGAGTCAGCTGCCAGCCGAAGCGGAACCCGGACCTCCATCGAGCGAGACGCAGAAGGCCGTCCCCGGGCCGTGGAGCAGCGGGGCAACCCGCCTCCGCCTCCGCCTCGTGGGGAGAGATATCCCACCCCACCGCCTGTCGCGCATCCGACTCTCAGCGGCCAACTAGGTCTCCGTGAAGGAGTCGGGAGAACGACGCCCGCCATCGGATCGACCGCCTAGCGCGATCCCTGGCGCTAGAAGAAGAAGATGATGTCGGCCCGCCTTGCTTCGGCCCCCGCATCCGCGACGAGCCTTTCCCCAAAGGGTTCTCGCTCCCAAGAGACACGCCCAAGTACAACGGCTCCGTGAAGCCGGAAGATTGGTTGATCGACTACTCCACAGCGGTTCGCATAGCAAACGGCAACAGGCGCGTTGCCGTGAAGTACGTGCCCCTCATGCTGCAAGGCACGGCGCGGACCTGGCTCAATAGCCTCAGGTCCTACAGCATCAACAGCTGGCTAGACTTCACAGAGGCCTTCGTCCGCAACTTCACCAGCACCTACAAGCGGGCCCCCAAGCCCAGACAGCTCTCCTTGTGCGTGCAAGGCCCCGCCGAATCCACTCGCGACTACCTCACGCGTTGGGCCGAGCTCCGCAACTCTTGCGAAGGGGTGCACGAGGTGCAAGCCATAGAATACTTCACTGCCGGATGCCGAGAAGGCACCCTCCTCAAGCACAAGCTCCTCTGCGACGAGCCGACTACCCTCGACGAGCTTCTGGTCATAGCGGACAAGTACGCCACCGCCGACTCCTCAATGAAGACTGAACTCCGGGTAGACGCGTCCGGGAAGGTAATCAACCCGGCGCCCAAGACGCCGGCTGGGGACTCCGGCCGACGCCCGTACCAGAACGACCACAAGCGCAAGGGCCCCGTGCCGCTCTCCACCAGTCGGCAGGTGGCCACAGTCGAAGGACGAGCAGCCCGAAGGGCGGCCCGCACCCAAGAAGCAGAAGGGCGGCAGGCCGGCTTGGCAGCCGGCCTTCTCCTACGAGCAAACTCTCGACGCCCCATGCAAGTTCCACAGCGGTGCGAAGCCGTCCAACCACACAACCCGGAAGTGCCACTGGCTCACCCGAATCTCCAAAGGCGAAGGGCTCGCGCCGCCTCCGCCTGCTGGTCCGCCGCCTCCGGCTCCGCAGCTGCCGACCGCTCGGCCAGCAGTCGGAGCTGTGCACGATGAGTTCCCCGACGAGCATGCCGCCTATGTCGTCTTTACAAGCCAGCCCGAAGGCCGGCGTAGCAGACGCCGAGAGCACCAGGAAGTCAACATGGTCGCTACCAAGCCCGCCGAGCACATGCACTGGTCAGAAAAGCCTATCAGCTGGAGCCGGGCCGACCACCCAGAGGTGATGCCATCTCCCGGCTCTTATGCGTTGGTTTTGGATGCCACCCTTGCAACGGACAGACGCGCCGCCCGTTTCTCCCGCGTGCTGATAGACGGCGGGAGCAGCATCAACATCCTGTACCGTGACACCCTGGAGAAGCTGAACGTCAAGACGAAGCAACTCATGCCTACTCGGACTGTGTTCCATGGCATTGTACCTGGCCTGTCCTGCGCCCCCATTGGCAAGATCAAGATTGATGTTCTCTTTGGGGACAAGGATCATTTCCGCCGAGAAGCGATCTGGTTTGAAGTGGTGGACCTGGAGAGCCCCTACCATGCATTGCTTGGCCGTCCTGCCTTGGCCAGGTTCATGGCTGTTCCCCACTATGCTTACCTCAAGATGAAGATGCCGAGCGCCAAGGGCATCATCACCATAGCCGGCGATTACAAGAAATCTTCCGAGTGCGCTGCAGCCAGCAGCCGGCTGGCCGAGTCCCTTGTGATTGCCGAAGAAAAGAAGATGTTGGACCGAGTCGTGGCCATGGCCGGCAAACAGCCGGCCCTGCCCCCGATCCCAAGGAGTGTGATGCCCAAGGATCTTTCCAGCCGGCCAAGGAGACGAAGAAGATACCTCTTGACCCCGAGCACCCAGAAAGGTTTGCCGTCATCGGGGCAAACCTAAACAGCAAATAGGAAGGCGAGCTCGCCGATTTCCTCCGTGAGAATCGGGATATCTTTGCATGGTCCCCTAAGGACATGCCGGGTGTTCCGAAGGAATTCGCCGAGCACAAGCTACACGTCCGAGAAGGCGCAAAACCAGTCAAACAACCCCTCCGCCGACTGTCGGAGGAGAAAAGAAGGATTGTAGGAGAAGAGATAGCCCGGCTTCTGGCAGCCGGCTTCATTATGGAGGTTTTCTTTCCAGAGTGGCTCGCCAACCCGGTCCTCGTGCTAAAGAAGAACAACAAGTGGCGCATGTGCATAGACTACACGAGCCTCAACAAGGCCTGCCCCAAAGATCCCTTTGCCCTGCCAAGGATTGATCAAGTGATAGACTCCACGGCCGGATGCGAGCTGTTGAGTTTCTTGGATGCTTACTCAGGATACCACCAGATAAAGCTAGATCCGGCTGACCGCCTGAAGACCGCCTTCATCACGCCATTCGGAGCTTTCTGCTACCTGACTATGACATTCGGCTTAAGAAATGCCGGTGCCACTTTTCAGCGTTGCATGCAGAAGTGCCTCCTCAAGCAGCTCGGCAGAAATGCCCACGTCTACGTAGACGACATTGTGGTGAAGACGGAGAAGCGCGACACCTTGCTGGAGGACCTCAAGGAAACATTTGAGAACCTGCGCCGGTTCCAGATCAAGCTCAACCCCGAGAAATGCGTGTTCGGAGTGCCAGCCGGCCAGCTCCTAGGCTTCCTGGTCTCCGAACGCGGCATCGAATGCAACCCAGTAAAGATCAAGGCCATTGAGAGAATGGCGATTCCCACCAAACTTCGAGACGTCCAGAAGTTCACCGGGTGCTTGGCCTCCCTGAACCGCTTCATCAGCCGGCTCGGAGAGAAAGCTCTCCCCCTCTACCGCCTCATGAAGAAGACCACTCACTTCGAGTGGAACGACCAAGCCGACCAAGCTTTTCACGAGCTGAAGAAGATGCTGGCCACGCCGCCTGTCCTGGCGGCGCCGACTGAGAAAGAGCCCATGCTCCTCTACATTGCTGCAACCAGCCGGGTGGTCAGCACCGTCATCGTAGTCCAGCGCCCAGAAGAGGGCCGAGCCCAGCCGGTCCAGAGGCCGGTGTACTATTTGAGTGAGGTGCTGTCTACCTCGAAGCAGAACTACCCGCACTACCAGAAGATGTGCTATGGCGTGTACTTCGCCGCCAAGAAGCTGAAGCCCTACTTCCAAGAGCACCCCATCACGGTCGTATGCACCGCCCCGCTTGCCGAGATCATAGGCAGCCGGGATGCATCCGGCCGGGTGGCGAAATGGGCCATCGAGCTGGCCCCCTACACGATCTTCTACCAGCCTCGCACCGCCATCAAGTCCCAAGCATTGGCCGACTTCCTCGTCGACTGGGCCGAGACCCAGTACCTGCCGCCAGCTCCCGACTCCACTCATTGGCGCATGCACTTCGACGGGTCCAAGATGCGCACCGGCTTGGGAGCCGGCGTCATCCTCACCTCTCCCAAAGGCGACAAGCTCAGATACACGCTGCAAATTCACTTTGCCGCCTCCAACAACGTGGCCGAGTACGAGGCGCTCATACACGGGCTCCGGCTTGCCAAAGAGCTCGGCATACGCCGGATCCTATGTTACGGCGACTCGGACTTGGTAGTCCAGCAATCATCCGGCGACTGGGACGCCAAGGACGCAAATATGGCAAGCTACCGCTTCCTCGTTCAGCAGATCAGCGGGTACTTTGAAGGATGCGAGTTCCTCCACGTACCGCGAGCCGACAACGAGCCAGCTGATACCCTGGCTCGAATAGGCTCCACTCGGCAGGCAATACCAACCGGTGTCTCTCTGCAACGCCTCCTCAAGCCGTCTATCAAGCCGTCTCCAGAGTCCGATTCCATCTTCGTGCCGCCTGACCCCGACGCAGCCGGGTCCGGCTCGAAGAACCAAGCAGGTGACCCGGGGACTTCGATAGTCGGCCCGGGGACGTCAGTAGGCGGCTCGGGGACTTCCGTAGTTACGCCCGACCCGGGGACTGCCACACCCGGCTCGGGGACTGCGGTAGTCGGCCCGGGGACTGCACCAACACAACAGGCGGCGGCCGACTCCAGCATTTCACCACCCAGCCCGCCCGCCCTGGTCGCAGTAGCCGTGTTGGCAATAGAAGAAGTCGCAGCTCCATCATGGGCCCAGTCCATCCTCAACTTCCTAATAAACCAAGATCTGCCGGCTGACGAAACAGAGGCAAGACAAGTCCAACGCCGAGCCGGAGCATACACAATCGTCAACAGAGAGCTCGTCAGGCGCAGTGTCACTGGAGTCTTCCAGCGATGCGTCGAGCAAGAGAAGGGCATTGCAATCCTCAGAGACATCCACCAAGGAGAATGCGGCCACCATGCGGCCTCAAGATCACTCGTCGCCAAAGCTTTCCGCCATGGGTTCTTTTGGCCGACTGCTTTGGATGACGCCAAGGAGTTAGTTAAACATTGCAAAGGGTGCCAAGTCTTCAGCTCCAAGCAACACATGCCGGCTTCGGCACTCAAGACCATTCCCCTCACTTGGCCCTTCGCCGTTTGGGGACTGGACATGGTGGGCCCATTCAAGACGGCGCGCGGCGGCATGACACATCTGCTTGTCGCCGTGGACAAATTCACCAAATGGATTGAGGCAAAGCCGATCAAGAAGCTGAATGGGCCGACTGCCGTGACATTCATCGCAGATATAACAACTCGCTACGGCGTGCCACACAGCATCATCACCGACAACGGCACGAATTTCGCCAAGGGAGCATTGGCACGTTTCTGCGCGACGCAGGGCATCCGGTTGGACTTAGCGTCCGTTGCCCACCCGCAGTCAAACGGCCAAGTCGAGCGAGCCAACGGCCTCATCCTTTCCGGCATCAAGCCCCGACTGGTCGTACCACTGGAACGTTCGGCCGGCTGTTGGCTCGATGAGCTGCCGGCCGTCCTCTGGAGTCTGCGCACTACCCCAAACAAGTCAACCGGCTTCACTCCTTTCTTCCTCGTGTATGGTGCCGAGGCGGTCATCCCAACTGACATCGAGTTCGACTCGCCTCGGGTAACCATGTACACAGAGGCGGAGGCCAAGGAAGCACGAGAAGACGGCGTCGACCTGCTGGAAGAAGGCCGGCTGTTAGCCCTCAGCCGGTCCGCCATCTACCAGCAGGGCTTGCGCCGCTACCACAGCCGGAAGGTCAGACCAAGATCTTTCCAAGAAGGCGACCTCGTGCTCCGGCTGATCCAGCGAACAGCCGGCCAGCACAAGCTCTCGGCCCCTTGGGAAGGCCCCTTTGTCATCAGCAGAGCGCTGGGAAATGACTCCTACTACCTGATCGACGCACAGAAGCCGAAGGTACGAAAGAGAGACGACTCCGGCAAGGAGTCGGAACGACCATGGAACGCCAACCTCCTCCGAAGATTTTACAGTTGAAATGCAGTATGTATCACGCTAACTTTTGTACTAAGTACGAGACAATAGGCCCCCCGAGGAGAGCTCGGGGACTGCCATCTTTTATCTATAAATGAAGAGTATCATGCTTATGATCATGTCATTACATTCACTTTTTTCGTCCGGCACCGGGTTCGACTAGTCGGCCCGGGGACTGGCCGCCTTGAGTTATATTAGAAGTCCTACCCGCGGTCAGACAAGTAGTGTGCCGGCACCCAAGCCTTCTCTTGCCAAAAGTCGCAGTTCGAAGAACCGGCTGTCCGGCTGGCAAGAGTTAAAGGCAGGAAAGGACGCCCACACGAAAAACGGCTAGGGACTAACGGACTAATATAACAAAAGCCGGTTTTTCTCCCACCACCGACCGACTACCAGAGTAGCCGGCCGGCCGGCTTCCATTCACCTCGCTTCAATCTAAGAAAGCTCGAGTACTTGCCTTCCCCCAAAAAAAATAAATATAGCCAAGTTCTTCCCTAGCCACAGGCTGCAGAGCAGCTGCCGGTTGGGAAGGCAGCAGCCAGGGGAAGGCGGCAAAGGAAACAGCCTAAGGATAAAAAGCATACGCGAATGGAAGCCAAACACACACACGATCATATTTACACAAAAGGCCTTCGAAAGGCCAGCATTCAACATAGTTTGAATACACCCCCAGTGGGTGGAACTGCGCAAGTTTAATAAAAATTGTTCAAAGAGTAACAAGCAGGAAAAGCAAGGACGGCAGATTAAGCCAAGGGAGCGACTGGCGAGTCGGGCAGGTCGGTAGAGACGGCAGTGCTGGCTGGAGGAGTGGCCGGCTGGCGAACCTCGGCATGATCACCACCTCCCGCAGAGGGCGCGCTAGCACGCGCCTCGTTGCTGGAGGCACGGTCAGGCTGGGGCTGGCTGGCCGCTTCACCGGCCGGCTCGACGTCTTCGCCTTCCTCTCCTTCGTCGTCTTCACCTTCATCGCTGGAAGCGATCTCCTCCGCCGAGTCCTCACCCGCTGCCGGGTCCAGCCCGAACCATTCCTCCGGCTGGGCAACGCCGTCGTCATTTATCTCAGGAGCAAAGACGCTGATGTCAGTGCACTCGGCGATCGTCGAGGCACGCTGAGCGATAGCCGGCCGCACCTCCTCCATCTCCTCGTCGGCCTCCAGCCGCCAGGTGCGCAGCTGGTCCAGGTTCAGCCCGGGATACCAGGCTCGGACGAACTCCAGCGCCCGCCCAGCTCCAAGCCGGGCCGCCGATGCCTTCCAGGCCTCGAAGCGGCCAACCGCAACCTCCAGCCAGTCGGCAGTCCGACTCGGGGTGCGGGGAATCGCTTCGCCTGGCCAGAGGGCGGCCAACACCTGCGCCCCGGCGCGCTGGAGGCGGCGGAGCATGCGGTGAGCCGGCTGCAGCCGGGCTTGGACCGCCAAGAGTTGCTCCTCAAGCGTCCGGCTCGCGTCCGGCGCGATTTCAGCCCCCGCCTGCCGGCGCGCCTCGCGGTGGGCCTCGATGGTCTGGGTGGCAAAGACGGAGTAGCCGGGGAAGTAGTCTGCACAAAGAACAAAAAGCAGCACAAGTCAGAACACAAATCAGGGGGCAAGGGGCAAGCAAGGAGTGAGGAAGGCGGCTTACCATCGATCAGATCCTCAACCCGGCCGAAGCCCTCGCTCAGCGCTTGTTTTGCCTCAGCCCAGCCCGCCGCTTCGGTCTCGAACTCAGCTTTGAGGGCGTCCTCGCTGTCCTGCGCCTTCTTCAGGGCCGCCTTGTGGCTCTCCTCCTGGTCGGCCAACTTCTTGGCCAGGCGGTCACGCTCCAGGACCAAGGCGTTGTACTCGGCTTCCTTGGCGCGAAGGGCGGCCTGGGCCCCGCTGAGCTGCCCCTCAAGTCGGCATTGGCTCCTGCAAGCATGAAGACAAAGGAAAAATCAATAAGGAAGAAGTCGTCAGGGAAGATCCGACCCGACTGCTCAGCAGTCGGCCCGAATCTCGGGGACTACACCCAGTGGGTGCGCTGACGCGCCCCCACAGGAGATGAACGAGACAAAGCACGCACTCCGGCTGTTGGTCAGGTCCTCGGTTTTCCGGCCCAGCTCCTGAGCCTGGGAGTTGAAGGCAGCAGCGCGGAGGTTATGGTATTCCTGGAAGATCAGACAGGATGCAAGAATAAGATAGCTGTCAGGACCTAGTAAGTTCCAAGCCGCCTGCTCAGCAGCCGACTCAGAACTCGGGGACTACACCCAGTGGGTGCGCTGACGCGCCCCCACGGAAGAAATCAAAAAAGCAAAACAACCAAGGCCAGAAGGCTCACCCGGATGACGGCCCGCGTCGTGAGGAACTCTTGGGTATATCGCTGCAGCGAAGCGGCCTGGGCTTGAAGCCGGTTCCGGACCTCCTGGGCCGCCGTGTTTAGCTCGGCCGTCCCCCCGCTGGGCGTCCACTCGGACGTGCTGGCGCTGGCGGCCTCCAGGGCCTCCGCTGTCTGGCTGGTACCCGCAGCTCTGTGCAGCTCCGGCGCTGAGGTAGCTCCCCCTGCGCGCTGGCGAAATGCCGGCTGCACCTCGAGGCCGGCCCCTGCCTCCAGCTCGCCCCCGGCCGGCTGCTCTGGCGCCGCGGCTGGTTGGCCGCTTTGGCCCGCTCCAGTCGGCGCCGTCTGCGGCGCCTCCTCCACGTGGTCCTCCCTCCTCTCCATCACCGGCGGATCTTGGTCGACCTCCTCCGACGGGGGCACGGGGATGTCGGGGGCCACGGCGCGGAGGGGAACGACGAGCTACGGAGGCTGGTTGTGCGAGGCCTCCGCCTCCGTCTCGGCGGCTGCCGCCTCTGCCCTGGCCTTGGCCGCCGCGTCGGCCTGCTCCTTCGCCACCTGGGCGGTCCTTCGCTCCGCCGCCTCCCGCTCCTCCCGCGCCTCCCGTGCGTTCCGCTCCGTGGCCTCCATGAGGTCGGCGCGGGGATCCACGTGACGGGAGCCTGAGGACCCTCCAGTCGGCCCGACTACGGAGCCGCCAGGACCTCGCTCGAGGCAAAGCGGTGCCCTACCCGGCGAGCAAAGAGAGGTTTAGAAGAACCTCAATCGAAGAGGACAACAAAAAATACAAGACGTTTAAAGCTTACGCCGAGATCGCCTGTGGCTGTTTCACCGCCTTGCGGAAGCGGGCCGCCTTCGCGGCCGCCTTATCCCGCTTGGTCGCCGCTGTGGAACCCTTGGATTTCTTCGGCCGGCTGCCGAAGTAGGTCGACGCGGCTCGGCGTTTCTGCGTGCCGCCACGGGCAGCCGGCGCGGCAGACGGGCCCGCGCCTTGATGATCAAGCGCCGGCTGACGGTGCGGAACGACTTCGACCTCGTCATCGTCCGCCCAGTCCTCGAGGCCGGCCCCGAGCCCCGTGCCGCCTGCCTCGTCGCGTTCCCCCATGATGGCATCTTCCATGGCGGCCGCTCCTAGGTCCGGATCATCAACGTCGTCCACCGTGCAGTTAGGGAGGAGCTGGCGCTCTACCCCTGCGGCCCCGGCCGTCAGGGGAAGAAGAGGGTTCTGCTAAGGACAAACCAATTGATCAGTAGTCGGCCATCACGAGGCCGTCTACAAAAAGGAAGTAAAGAAGAAAAACTTATGGCAGGCGGAGGGTTGGCGCGAGAATACGGCCCCTTGCCGTATCGCCAATCCTCGGCGAGCTTGTAGTTGGAGATGTAGTTCACCATGTAAGACACCTCGGCATGAGGGATCTCCCTGGTGCTCAGCCGGCACGGGTCGAAGCAGCCGCTCATCTGGAAAATCATGTGAGGCCGGCCTTGGAGCGGAAGTACTTGGCGCTCGACGAAGGCGGCCACCAGGTCGGCTTCGGTCAGGCCCTCCGACTGGATCATCACCCGGAGCCGGGAGACGGCTGCGTTCCCGGCCTGAGACAACGACCTGGCCCGGTAGCTCCACGAGGGTTGCCTCCCAGCCGGCGGGCCGGCTACGTAAGCCGGCAGGTTGACGAAGTCGCCTTGCTGGGCGACGTTCTTCACGTAAAAATAGGACTTCTGCCAGAGCTTCACCGACTGGATCATCGGGATGGGCGGGAACGGATTGTTCTCGCCCGTCCGCCTCATTGCAATGAAGGCTCCGCAGGGGGCGGGCACGCCCGCGACAACGGTGCCGAGCTTGCTCTGGAAGAATTCTCTCCAGAGCTTGAGAGTGGGGAGAACCCCAAGAAAGCCCTCGCACAGGGTGACGAAAGCCGACAGCAGCATCACCATGTTGGGCGTGAGGTGATGCGGCTGGAGGTGGTAAAATTCAAGAAAAGCGCGAAGGAATCCGCTCGCCGGGAGGCCGAAGCCGCGCAGGCAGTGCGAGCGGAAGATTACCCGCTCGCCCTCCTCCGGTGCTGGCGAAATCTCCCTCGCTGGCGCATGACGAACCCGCACGTAGTTCTCGCCCGGCAGACGCCGCGTCCGGCGGAGGAACTCAACGTGGTCCTCGTGGACGTTGGAGCCATCCCACGAGCTCGACAACGCCATGGGAGCGACGCGGCGAGGAACAAGGCGATGCGACGGCGGAGACGCGCACGACCCCGCTACGGCGGGACCAAAGGAACCGAGAGGTCCGACGGCGGAGCGGCGCGGCAATGGGTCGCTGCGGTGGCGAAGAGAAGAAGAAGGAAGGTGAGAAGGGGCGGAGCGAGGGAGAGCGTGCGAGCCTCTGCTGCTCCCTCTCCTCCCCCTACTTATAGACCCGCGCGGCGGAGCCGAGGAGGCGTGGTGTGGGGGAACGTGGGATCAACTGCGCCCACTCCCCCACGTCCCGCGATTATTGCGCCCTGATGGCGTAATAAAACCGCCGCGGGAAGGCAAGCGGTCCGTTGTGGGCCGCAGAAGATCCGTGCTCAGGCCGAGGCCTAGGAGTGGCGGGCCAGGGCCTGTGGCGGCGTCCCATCGCGCGCGTGCGTTGGCAGGTTTTCCTTGCCACGTGGCCCATGGGATGGCACGCGATCAGCTCGCAGGCCGACCCACGTTCCCGCCTACAAGAAATGGAGCTTTCCGAAGACGACGCGCATAAGCAAAGCTGGCTCCTCAGGATAGGAAGCTGACCAAGCTTCTCGTCCCTTTGTCAGCCTCGAAGCTCGATCAGCTTCGGGGACTACTATCGGAGTAAATGACCACGGGTAGCCTAGCCGGCTCCCCCTGGCCCTTCTGAAAAAATTACGAGCCGATCTAGCCCTCAAGAATCCAAGACATGGGGCCGCCTTCCCCTTGCCGGTTGTCTCCCAGGCAGACTGTCGGAAGGCGGCCCGACTTAAGCCCTCATGAAGAAAGCCGCGGGAGGGCCGGCTCCAAGAAGCCGGCCGCAAGAAGCTGACTCCCACAAAGCGGTCAAGATCGTACCCTCGAAGTCTACATCCACATAACGGCGACGTGACGGGGCATGGCTACGGTAAAGCCTGCCACCCCCGAATCCCGGGACACGCCAGGCACAGTTCGCCGTACGGGGTGGCCATGACCCGTCCGGCGCGGCACTGTTTCCATGATGACCCTGATGCCACCCACGACGGGCTGTCAGTGCGGCCCACGGGTGGTGGGCCCCTTCATGCAGAGAGACACCCGAAGGCGGCCAGGCCTCCCCCAGTCGGCCCAAGATGGGGCCGGCTCCCCACAGCCGGCTTGCTTCCTCCCTCGAAGGAGACGCCCCATTAAGGGGACAAGACGAGGCGTGGCTACAGCGATCGCCTGCCGGGCGGTGGCACTGTAGCCACGCTTACCTCGGCGAAGCCCTCGTCACCAGGTTTGAGGCAACAGTAACCAGCCACCGACAAGGCCCTTGACAGTGGGGCCTGCCTGTCGACCAAGGAGCCGGCAGCCGGCGGGACCCACCAGCCGGCGGGCCCCAGCAGCCGGCGCAGAAGCCGGCGAGCGTAGACACAGACGGCTAGGGCCCACGCCCAGCCGGATTACCATTGTACCCCCGGGGGTGGGCCTATATAAACCCCCGGGGCACCCATGCAAAGGGTTGATCTGAGCTAGTTTTAGACACCACATAGAGAGGAGAGGAGAGCTAGCCGTGCCCTTCTTCTTCTTCTCGCCAAACAGCTCAAGGAGCATCTTATAGCCACTCGTTCATCTAGTGATCATGCGGAGACCCCGCAGAGCAGTAGTAGGGGTGTTATCTCCTCGGAGAGCCCTGAAGCTGGGTAAGATTCACCGGCGTGCATGTCTTCGCTTCATCCCGCTTCCAGGCACCGGCGACGTCTTACTGGCTCCCACAATGATAAGCCACCCATTGGCATATGTCGCACCTACCACCCGACACTACTAATGTGGGCGTGGCCGCCGAGGGAGTGACACCATGGAGGAAGTGGCCGGCGACGCCACCATGGATGGAGTCGCGCCATGTCGGCTCGGGACCGAGCGCTGACAGCACCGTGAGGTAGAATCAAGAAGAAAATGTGGTGATTAATGTACAACCTATTTGGTGGTGCCGATTAGGACGCAACTTCATCCGAGGAAACAGTGATGATGATGCTCTTCCGGTGGTGCAGGCGAAGACGGCGGTGTGGGAATGTTGGTGGTACGAAAGGCGAGGGGAACATCGGGGCAGCTCCTTGGAGGTGGAGGACGGGGTGGCTGAACCGGTGGGATGACCAGATCGATGATGGATCCTCATCTGGTATGGTGGATGAGGGACGTCGAGGTGTTGTTGTGGATGACGTCGTCGGAGAAGATGCTCCAACTGGGTGGAGGACGGAGGAGGGTGTGGGGATTCGTGGGTTTTGCTGGCCTCGGTGTACGAATGGGTGGGCGGATGGGATGGGAGTGGGGAACCATGGCTTAGGGACGCGCTTGTCTGAAATGTGGTGTAAGTTATGAAAGTACCCCCACCGGTTTGAGGAGGTTCTTTCGGTTCAGGGGTATCACGGGCATTTCGCGTGTCGGGATTTGACAGGAGGTGGGAGTTTTCGCGCATGTTGTAATTTTGCGGGTTGAGATGGAGGGAGTTGTCGGAGCACAACGAGACAAAGATACATCTTAAATATTTCGGGCTAACAAGGCGCGGGTTGAAGAGGCGGGGGTTTCACAACACGATAGACAGAGACGCTAGCTTGAAATTTCGGCATAACAAGGCGCGACTTGAAATTTCGGGAGAACAAGATTAACGTGTACCCCAAAAAATGACAATTTAGACTAGTATGATATACTACGTACAATGTGTTTAACACGCACAACACACACATAGACACCATTTAGACTAGTAAGGTACACGTGCATTGCACTCATGAGATTTGGCAACCAAATTATGAATAAATACCACATTATAGCATGTAAGCTTTGAGTCTTATATGCATGAGGTAGATGTTCGTTTAATTCTTATAGTTCATTTGATTCAAAATCATCTAGTTTTTATAAGAAAGCTAATCTATTTTAAGATTCATGGAATTGTGCATTGTAAGGCATAAAGTAAAAACAAATCATGTAGAAAAACATTTGGGCAATTCTGATACGGAAGATTCTAGAACAAAGAACAAGTGCTTGTGTTTTGAGGTTTGTGCATTATGTTTAAGTTCAACCATAAAGTCTTCTAGATTGTACATGTGGCAAAATCTGGTGGAATCTAGATGATATCCAATGGCCAGTAGTGCTCAAATTTGCTAGCTCTGCACCATTGGATTAGCCTCATCCAACGACCATCTTTCAAAGTTAAAGTTATCCACACACTATATAAAAATATAAAATATAATATACATACTGGGGTATAGATATAAATATGTGATGCGAAAGCCACCCATCATCTCCAATTAGAATAGTGTGTCCATGCACGGATGCAATGTGGCCAAACGATGTCTGCCATCGGTATCTCAAATTCAAATCATTCTGACCTTCTTCAATGTGTATACATTGCAACATGCTCGTTTCCAAACCACACCGCGTAGATCTCTGTTATATTCATGCATGCATTGGTTTCAAACATCATGATATCTTATTCAAATATTTGAATTCAACTTTACATTGATTATGACCTCACCTAGTCTTTTACACCCACACATTGGTCTTCTCTTTATAATTGTACCACTAACTTTCTCTCGTGCATGCATGCACACACACTACCAATCGACATTATCCATCGCACACATGCAATCTTTTTCTTCAGGTCGGTCTCCCATGAAGGCACACACACACATCCCCCTCTCCATCATATCGGGCATTCTTTATCTCTAACATTCATGCACAACAATCCATGTGCCTCTATGTGTGTATGTGTATATAGCTAGGTCTTTCATAGTTTTCCACATAAACCGATCAATCTATATATCTAGTGAGGTCTTACCATCTTTCCCGTGTCCACATCGATCAATCTATACCTCTCTATATAGGATTACATATATAGCTAATACACCCACATTAATTATATATCCAACGCCCCCCTCTCAGCATCCATGCCTTCCGCTTCATCTCTCAGACACGCGCACAATGGCGAAGACAGGGGGGCAGCAAGGGCCCTGCCCCCCCCCCCCCAACATCACTATATATCGAGGCAAATATGAATGTGATCATTAGACAATTGCTCGTAAAAATGGTTTAAGTTGATGAACTGGCCCTCCTCGTAAAGGATTAGCAATGCTTGGCCCCCTAGCTCATGGGACATTTTTCATGGCTCTGCCACTGCACGCGATAGTGCATGTTCTCGCCCCCTCTCTCTAAATATCGATCTCACAGTTTTGCACTCCTTCATAGTCTCCCTCCACTCGGCCCCTCACACCATTTTCTAGCCCCCACCGGATTTTGCCACATGTACAATTTAGAAGACTCCATGGTTGAACTTAAGCATAATGCACAAATCTCAAAACAACAGTGGTTCTCCTTTGTTCTAGAATCTTCCGTATCATAACTGCCCAAACATTTTTTCTAGTTGAATTGCCATTATTTGTTTTTTACTTTATACTTTACAACGCACAATTCCGTGAATCATAAAATAGATTAAGGGCTTCTTTGATTCAAAGGATTCTCGAAGGAATTTTGGAGGATTCTAATCCTTACGAATTTTTCCTAACTTGGTTGTTTGATTCGTAGGATTGTAAACCATAGGAATTTTTCCATATGATTCATTTGCACTAGATTTCATAGGAAACATCCCATCCAATCAAACACTCGCACCATCCTGTAGGATTAAAGACGACATTCTACTCTAATCCCATGTTCTTCCTATTCCCGCATTTTGGAAATCCTACAAATCAAAGAGGCCCTAGGTTTTTTGTAAAAACTAATTGATTTTGAATGAGATGAACTATAAGAAATAAACGAAGGTCTACATCAGGCATATATGACTTAGAGCTTACATGCTACAGTGTGGTATTTATTCGTAATTTGGTTGCAAAATCTAAAGCGTGCAATGCATGTGTACCTTACTAGTACTTCGAGTATGTGCAAAACATAATGGCACGCTACACAGTGTCTCTCTTACAGTTCATGAAGCCACGTGGCACATGTGGAGGCGTTGTCGTGACATCCTTGTGTGGATTGATCACAGTGGCGTGCTGCTGGTTCCAGAAGAATGTACTCGTCCTCCCTGAGCCGCACTGGCAGGACATGCATGAAGCAAAGATGTGCACGCACACCACACACGCACTCATTCCCCCGCACACACACACACACGGATACATGGGCGGACGCAATTTTGTACAAAGATCCACCCCATGTGATAATTTGACGTGTGTAAAGTCCTTCACTTCACTGATGGTCAATTAATACAACGCATGCAAATTGTGCGGATGTGAGGGCGGAAGAAAGACATTACTACTCCACTGCGCGCATGCGAGTAGTTAAATCATGGGTTGCTAGTAGTACTTCCATTGGTCTCCTTCGTATTTTGTGTGTGCATCTTCCTTATTTTTTGGGGTGATAATCCTCCTTCTTCTTTTGCTCCTGTGTTTCTTATTTTGCTTTGGGTGTTTGGCCGCACGTGTCACCTTCTCTGCGAGGCATGAATAGAACAATGCTAAAAATGAGATGACTAGCAAATTAGATCATTCTTTATCACCAATAGAACAATGCCTCTTGCTAGTAATATATAGTAAGAGTAGAGAGTAGAGGATATGGCACTGGGCTGCCATGTTTCGTGCTCCTTCGTTGTACTCTAGTGGAAAACTTGAGTATACCGCATGGTTCTTTGCTCCTCCTCAGGTCATCGGCACATTTATACAAGCAGTCAAATCACAAGGCCCCGCCTTCCAGCAGTAATGAGCCGTCAAATCACAAAGGCCCTCGCCTCTCGTGAAAAGGACCAAGCTAGATTGCACCGCCCTCTAGCCTTTTAAAAAAATGTATACATTTTATACAGTAGTAGTATCGATGGATAGCGCCAAGGAGCAAAACTAACAAGATGTAATTAAAGAAAAAGGTGGTACATATAGAGAGCGCTCGTCGCCAAATTATGCATATACTATATGACACTACCCACTATGAAGGTACTAGTAACATAGACTAGTAACTGGTCTATGTTACTCTCCACTATGATCAGCCAAAGTCGAGGCACGGATACCAATGAGGGCCTGGTTGTGTCTATACTTGGACTACTCACCCGACTGCATGCGCACCAGGCAGACGAAGCTCATGACGTGTTGGTGCCGTGTGCGGCCCGCACATTAACCAAAACCTCGCGCCTCCATCTTAGCCTCCGCGTTTAAAACATCTCAATCTCAAGGCCAAGGAGCAACGTGAAACCTATGATAGAGCCAATTAGATGGTTGAGAACACTACAATTCGTAGCTATAGATGCATGTGTGAGACAGGACGAGGGCGTGCGTGTGTGAGAGAGTGCAACTGTATGTGGGTGGCATCGACCTACGGAGCAGTGATGGTGCGTGCGAGAAGTCCCGAGAGATAGGTGTAATGCGTCTGAAAAAAAGACTAGTCAATAGCTCGCCACGAGGCTATTCCTATCGAACGCCAAGCGTAAGATATGTATCCGATGGTGCCAACTTTTGCACGTACACAGCAGTAGAAAAAGAACTAGTACCATGGCATATGCTACACCACTGCCGAGAAAACGTGCCGACGTTATGCCATCCGGGAATAGTGCCGCACTTCGAAACTAGAACCGTCAATAAATTTTGAGCGCGTCTCGTCACATTCCAAATTACTACTACTACCATGCTATATTTAATTGCAAACCCGTTCACACCGATCACAACCTAAATGGTTTCCCACTTAGGAGCGTATTAATAGTACTCCTACTCGGTTATAAATACTACTATGCTAAGATGACTGCACATTCCTCCTCAACTCCTCATCCACAAAAAACAATCAAGTCAATCAAGCCATAGCTAGCGTGAGTTCTTGCTCGAGAGATTTCCACCAGGGAGAGGTGAGCATGGAAGAGGAAGCACGAGAGATGTCCCGCCTCGCCGCGAAAGCAGCCGACATGTCCAGTCGCGCAGCAGTAGCAGCACAAAGGTCTCGCCGTGCCGCTGAAGCAGCACGGAGGTCCCGCCATGCCGTTGATGTAGCAAACTGGTCTGGCCATGCCGCGGAAGCAGCAGAGATGTCCCGCCGTGCCGCCGAAGCAGCAGGGAGGTCCCGCCGCGCCGCGACGGCTTGGGAAAATTTCTCGCGGGCAGGCGAGGACTCTTACAGGCGCATGCATGTGATAGTCCATAGCCAGATGGATCAGATCTCCGGGTGGGCGAGGATGCAGGACGAGGTAACCGGTGTCATCTGGCAACCGGGGAGGGCAATTTGAAGCTCCAGGGCGAGCGCGACCTGCTGAGGGCGAAGATCGCCAGAAGGGAGAAGCAGGAGGAGGAGACTGCTGCCGTGTTGCAGAGGACGGGCGTCATCATCAAGAAACTTATGGACGAGAATGCCATGCTCCACATCAAGCGCAACAGGCTGGTGGAGGAATCCATGGATGCTACCAAGCAACGTATTAAGGACATGAAACAAATGAAAGAGATCATCGCCCGCTGCGAGATCTAGTCTCCGCGACCTGCAACACATAAAGAAATTAGAGATCAGCGAGCCAGATCGTTGTATGCGTCTTCCTTCTTCTTTTGCCCTTGTGTATTTCGGGCGTAGCCACATGTGGCTTTTTTAATTATCTTCCTAATTATGTAAGACAATTATTATCCACTCTCGTCGTCCTTATATATATTCATCAGTCTTGCTATAAGTCACAGTAGATGCTATATAGGTCCATCGGATCTTACATCAAGATCCGTGCAAAATATTATTTTCATATTTTCTTTTTTCTCTCTTAAATCTCAGTCGAGTGAGCATTGCCATGCCATTAAACAGAGGCTCGGGCGCCATTAATGGAGACCTTGGGAGAGAGGTGGACGGCAGATGGAGTTCAAAGGGCTCTCCTCCCGATAAGCACGTGCAAGGGTCTGATCGCACGCCTCCATACTCAAATGGCTACCCTGCACGGCGCCTCCTAGCTAATAAAAAAAGGGATGCGTGGCGGCACGTATATGGTAAATAGAATGCATACGGTTTCAATAATACTTGTGTTCCTGATTGTAACGTGACAGCACTTGTTCCAAAATGACTATGTTGATTGTTAATGTGTGCGCTTTCCAAATCGGACATCAAAAAATGTCATCGATCCATGAGATGCCTGCTCAAACATGCAATTAGATATCTAAAAAATGCCATTGTTAAGTTAGATGTTTGCTCAGAAATGCCATTAGACATTGTTATTTTCACGTCAAACCCGTTGACCATGTTACATGACAAAAATAAGCCGATTCTTACAATGATAAGTTAATGTTGTCCTACACAACACACCCCTCAAATAATACTAAGCACCCTGGAATTCTTTGACAAAACTAAGCACCCTGAAATTCTTTGACAACTAAACTGCTGGCTATATGATGTTGGCCATATATATTGTACGTATACTAGCACATATGCCCGTGCATTGCAATGGGAGAGAAATTATTGTGCCCACTTTACATAGGAACGACCATCATCATGGTATAATAAAATCTGAAAGTGCCACATATATATGATTGTACATTGAAGCGGGAGAAAACCTCACCTCACTCTCCCATCCCAGTAAGAAAATGATGATTTAAGCCTAAACACGGCCTAAAACATAAGCGATGATTTGATTTCCGATACACATCAATTATTCCCAGATGAATAAAAATTGGGTTCTTTCAACAATCAGTAATATACAAAAGCTAACCTTGATTGATCAATGTGAGCTTGCATGGGTAGTTGTTCAGTTACTCCTTTGCATATACCAAGATATGCAAATTAGCATAAGTAAGTGTCAGTTTTCCTAAAAGCGCGATGAAATGAATAATATGATTTTGGCCTTGAAGATGACCAAAAAAAGTAATTCTCCTTGAAGATGAACAAAGAAAGGTAACATGCGTGCCAATCTGCATTGCACTGAGAGGATCCCAATCCTTGCAAAATATTTTTCTAGAACGCTTCGAGTTATGCAAAATCCATATCATGTCAGATAGAAATACATGCCGGTGAAAAAACAGAATTGAAGGAATATGAAAATAACTCATTTTCTCCTCCTTATAGAACATTTATTTATTGCGATTCAGTTAAGCTATGAAAACTTGATGCATGGACGCTCAGCTAGGAAGAGCAGAAAAGAAAAAAATCAAGCAGCTATTAATAAAAGACTAACTTGACTCATTGAAGCTAGGGTTGTGCACCTATTAGTTGAAGCACGTGCAAGTTCTCAGGGAGCAATTAATCCAGCCATGTAGTGGCCGACGGATCGAACCACCAGCCTGCTTAACATGTACTCATGTGTTTAGCTTGGAAAGAATCAATGTAGCCGGCACCCTGCAGCTCGTAGCTAGTTTGGACTCCCTTGTATATATTTTTGGGTCAGGTTACGACGTGCGGCCTCCCACTTCGCTTTTGTTTCAATTAAGTTTCCTTTAAATGTACGTCCTGGTTTTGTTTGTATTGTCTCGGTTTTGTTTGTTTGCATGTATGTTTGTCAAACGGACAAAATTAAAAAAATAGTGCATGTAAAATACTCAAAACGGGACGAAAGAAAGCGAAACCAAACTAAGAATATCTATTCCCTTTAATAGTAGGTATAGATATTGTTAAGAAACGAGTGGTAATACTATACCAACTAAAAGATGAAATGTACGAAATAACAAGAAGAAACATAACATATTTCTGCTGGGGGTTGAACACAACACACTCCTCAAATAAAACTAAGCACACCAGAAATTACACTAAGCAACTAATCCGTTAGACACTGCATTGGAACAACCATGAGCAATGACACTGCCACCATTCTCGGAGTCCTCGTCCACGTCCTCGACTTCATCCTTGTCCCTCTTCCTCTTGGGCGACACTTCTTTGCTTGAACCGCACACTTGGCTCTTGCTCTCCATTCAACCCTTGTAGATATTGAAACAAAGGTATCCATCCATTGCAGCATAGTGGATGTGGTCTATATCTAGTACAGTCCACTGCCATGCACGATGAAACATGTGCGGAGCTTTCTTCAGTTCACCGTACATAGGATGAACCATGGCTCCTGCCAGGGTCAGCATTGAAGGCTGATCAAGGGAGGGCACCAGCCCTTCCTTCTGGAGGTCGAAGGGGTCGCCTTCAACGAGGCCTATCCGACTCAGGATTTCCTTGTCGTTCCTAAAGTCTACAGTAACGGATTTGACTCGAGCGCCCTTGAGGAAGCCCTGAAATTCCTCGCACTCAATGTTGGCATGGCATATGTGGTAGACTAAGCATAAGTCATGCACGCAAACCTAGATCACGGCGGGCTTCTTCTTCTCTACCTCCTTTAGTTTCTTCTCGCTTCCCAAGACTGTGGTGTACTCAACATCCAGCCCAGCGACCCACTCATCATTTGAGTTTTCGAAGATGCGTTTGAAGCGAGCAAGGCATTCTTTCACCGTTGCGGAAGAACGGGTGTAGATGACGTCGAACTCATCGCCTGTGATGGTTCTAACCATGCACTCACCACCAATCATGGAGATTTGGGACGCCATGGATTTGGGAAGAGGGTTAGGATTAGTGGAACTGCCGTAATGTGAAAGGACGGGATGACTAGGAGCGGTTTATCGATTGTGAAAATTTCGAGTGGGGGGCGCGTGTGAATAGCAGGGTAGTGGCTTGCCTGGTGGATAAATGGATTCATGCACAGTACTATGGGGGGTCCAATTAGATGTCATGTCTACTTGACCCCAATTAAATGGCTTTCAATGTCATGTCAAGCGTCGGGAAAATTACAGGTTATACGAAGCTTTCCATTCTCCCATGATATGGGCTTCCGAGAGCCCTTGGATCTGAGATCGAATGGTTGCATGGCGTGATTCTAGACCTACGGGTGAATATCCTATCCTGGAGGGTTATTCTGCAAATTTTCAGCCACTTAGCATGCGACCGTTCGATCTCAGATCCAAGGGCAGCCCGTATCATGGTCGCGCCTACCACGACCGTCGCCTCGCTCGCACGGTCGCGCCCTTGGAGATTTGACATGGTGCATTAGGCTATCTGATGTTGACATGTCATACATAGTCATCACTTAGTCACTCATACAACAGGGTTAGCTATAAGGTTGGCTATGAGAGTATTTTTGGTTTACTGCTCTCTATCTCTTTCTTCGTAGTATGTATTGCATTTGGCAAGGAGTGACCTCTTCCAATGAAATGGTGCTTAGATGAGGTGCTATGGGCATTAAATGGCTTAGCAACTCAAGTCCCCAATGCATAGGTGCTTAGTTTTTTGTTGCTAAGTTTGCTTCATCTAGGTACACGCGCTTATCACCGTTTCTTCCTGGGGTCACCAAACTAGTCTGTCTCTTCTTAATTAACTTGCCACATCAGACTTTATGCCTATGTGGCAGGCTTAGCACCTGTAGGATCAAGTACAATAGTGGGCTATAATCCCGCTTTACATGGCATTTTTGCATATGTGGGGGAAAGAGGCAAGGAAAAAGTGGAGGACTGGGCTCTCGAGCAAGAGCCAGCCTCTACATGTTGGAGCATCGGGAGAGGCACCTGTCTGGAGGTGGTTAGGAATTGGGAGACTCAAGCCGGTCGTAGCACTGTAGTTAAAATGATAATGGCAAGTCAAATCACCAGGCCCCACCTGTCCAACAGTAACTAATTGTCAAATCACACGACCCTACGTTTGCAACAGACTACTCCCTCATATTCTCGCGTCTCTGTCGAACCGACTAGGAGGAACTGCCCCGCCTACCGCATGGGAAAAGCCCCATCCTCGAAACCTCCCACTCATTGTCAAACCAAGTAAGGATCTCCTTCAACCTGGCTAACTTTGCCTGTTTGCCACCGGTGATCTGCCTGATTCGCTGCTGCATCCCCTCCATAGATCCTTGTCCGAGGAGAGAGGAGGTGGTTTTGCAATGGAGAAGAGGGAGAGGCGAGACGCTGGTTTTGGAATGGAGATGATGGAGAGGAGAGGAGGTGGTTTTGCAATGGAGAAGAGGGAGAGGAGCATGCGACAGCGATTTAGGATTGGACAAGAGGGCCGGCGCGTTGTGACTGGATCAAAATCAAAATCAATTTACCCTTCAATTAAGAAAGCGACCCACATTAACTAGTCTCCCTATTAATCTGGGTCATAATTGACCATGATTTTCACAAATAAAATATATGTTATACGTTGCAAAAATAATATAATTTGAAAGTACATTCAGATACGAACCAAATCGATACAATTTTTGGTGACATGAATTCATATTTTGCTTGTCAAATACAATACGTGGACAAACTTTGACCCAAAATACGGTAAACAAAAAAAAAATACTTCCAAGACCAGCGCCGCTCTTCCGCTCTTCTCCTCTTAAACCACCGCCGCTCCTCTCCTATTCCAATCTAAATCCAGCGCCACTCCTCTCCTCTTCCATTTGAAAACCACCGCACCTCCTCTCCTGTTCCAATCCAAAACCATCGTCGCTCCTCTCCCATTCTAAACCAAAACCAGCGCTGCTCCTCTCCTCTTCCATTCAAAAACCACCGCCGTCGAGTGAAGGTGTTGTGGAGAAGTAGATTGATGGAGGAGTAAAACCGATACGTGAGGATCACAGACGGCGACCCTGTGAAGCTAGCTAGGATGTTGGAGATACAGTCTTGGTTTGACAACAAGGACCAACTATCTGCAACAGAGCGAAAAGGCAGCGATACTCCCGGAGGGAGTCACGCGGGAGTACATAGAGCTGCTCCTCTGGGCCATGGAGCAAACAGATTCACTGAATCCGATCGTGAGGGAGCGGTGGTGGGAGTATTGATCCTAGATGGTGCATCCACCAGAGATTGAAGGATCGAGCATCTACAGGGTGCCGTTTGTGAGGGTGTCGTGCCAGAGCGAGCCGGTGGAGTCTTCGTCGAGCGAACCCAACTACAAGAGGAGAAAAATAGTTGGCCTGACGACGCTTCCCCGCCATCCTCTCCCTCGTCGTTCACATCGTCTCACGGGGCGGCTGTCTGCCGCTGAAGAATAGGAGGGATTGCCCCCTCAGACCAATAGTCGGGCAGGTTGTGAATTGTCAGGAGGAGCTTAGGGTTGTTAGTATTTGCAGGTTGTGAATTGTGTTTGGTGTTGTGTATTTTGAGAGTACTTTCAGATATGAATGTCATTTGAATTTCAGATTTGCAGTATTGTGCATATGAAGTATTTTATGAATTCTAGAGATATATTTTAGCACTTAAAAAATGTAGTTTATAGGAGTACAAAAGTGCAGACAATGTGATTCTCAGAGAAGAAACTGCAAGTTTCAGTTTCAAATAAGAAACTCTAAGTTCAGTTTCAGATAAGAAACTGCAACTTTCAGAGGTAGAGCATTTATATTAACACGGCCTTTTCAAATAGTGTTAACATCATGCTGGAAGTTTTATTCATGGTCGAAACTGGAACTACCAGCCAGTTAACATCATGCTGATCAACATTCATGCATAACACATCTTCATATGATGCACAGTCAAAAAGATATGTTATTTTCAAAATGCCCACACAATGTCGAGTGTGCGAAAAACAGAGAAAATGAGGGACGCAGTTTTGGCAACTGTAGGACGTGGTGTGCGTAGATGACAATTGGGACCCACATGTCAATAAAGGCAGAGGCAAAAAATTTGGAGATATTTTCTCGGCACAGGTGGAATCGAATCTGGGTGGAATAGCTGTCGGGTAGTGTCACTCGGCCACTGGGCTAGTTCAGTTGTTTCGTTACTAATAAGGCACTTCCTCAGGTGGTCGTATCTCCTCCTACGCCTTTGTGCGCTCGCCGTGACACCACTGTCCGCCGTTGTGAACATGCTAAACAAACGAGAGGAATCTGGAGTGGAGAGGCGGACAGTCGAGACCCACCAGGTCTATGGCCGTATGCAAGCAAGTGCCTCATCGAAAAAGTACTTCCTCCTAATGCTATACTAACGTTGGGGCCCACGGGTTTGTCGACATAGTTACATTTTTTTAGGTGCTTCAACGTAGTACTATAGGAGATAAATTCACAACGAAGCCAGGGAGCTGGTAGGTATCATTTATTATGACTGGGGCAGCAAGTATCAACTGGGTTTTGGGCTGCCCCGTCTAGGCTTTCTTTTTTAACATGTGCAGCCCACGACCTCGGATGGGAGGTCCATAGGCCTGTTTGTATTTTCTTGAGGGCCGTCATGTATCAACCGGCCTATGGACCTCCCATCCGAGGTTTTATTTTTCCTAAAACATCGGCAGCACAATTTATGTATTTTTCTTGAAGAAAACGCAGAGGTCTGTTCTATTTTTCTATATAAGAATAGGAACGCCTAGTCCAACTTATGTTTCCCTTATAACTATAATATATATATATGTAAATTATTTTATATATTATTGTTATTGTCATCATATATTTAACAGATACTTACATATGTAAGAAAACAATATCCCACATCTTGTTAACTTATAAAAATAATTTCTTAACAATAAAATCCTGGATTTTTTTGGCAACGAAAATCCTGGTGATTGTGTACAAAAGCTTGGTAAGATTTAAGGAGCAATGTAATAATAAGTCACTTATTATATATATTTATATATATAACAAAATGCTCAGCCCCTGTTTATGTTTTGATAACATTACTGCGCCCACCCCAACATTATAATTAGAATCAGCCTAGCAAAATCGTGTATTTCAAGAAAGTGCAAATGGCTTGTAATTTTTAGGAAAAACATAAATGGGCCGTATGGACACTACATTATTTGTTCACCCAGCCCAGCTAATGTACTGTAATTCAGAAAAAAGATCAAATGGACTGTAAATTCTACCCCGCAAAAAAAGACTGTAAATTCTGAAAAAATGGGTTGAATACGTGCCACCTTTTTGGAGGCTGAAATGTGGCCCAATAGGCCGAAGCCAATGCAAGTCATTGTCAACTTAGCCAACAAATGATTCTGACATCGTTAGCCATTGGATTTACATCCAAGGACCGACATCCATCATCAATCTCTCGTCTTCTTCCTCTAGCGCCGCCGAGACCACCTGCTCCCGCCTCCTGCTGCTAGCAGCTCTGCTTAGCATGCTTCGCTGTGAAGCGCTACTCCACCGTTGGCCAGGCCATCCCTCCGCCCCTCCACACCTCCTGTTCTTCTCCACCGACTGTCGAACCACACCGCACCAGAACCAGTTAACCCTCGTACACCTCTCCGTCTGCGACTCTACTCCCGCATCTTCCCATCTTCGGCTCATTGCTGTCCGGGGCCTCGCTGTCGTCCACTACCTTGGATGCGCTCGGTGTGGAGTGGTCAATGTGGTCAACGAACGACACCATCAGAAGTATATTGTGCGTGGAGAGGCTGATAGCTGGGTCCACGGCCGCACGCAAGAAAATGCCTCCTTATTACGTGCAAAATAATGATTCCTCCACCTGACAGATAGGGCCCACCGGAAGGGCCTCTGTATTTCGTGAAAAAACGTTCCCACCGCGGATAGGTCGGACCCACCAGCTATATCTTCGCACGCAAGGAAGTGCCTCCTTATTATGCACAAAAAAATGAATACTCCCCCTGCTAGTTGGGACCCACCTTGCTGGGTGGCTGACTTGTGGGCCTACTAAGTTGAGGGGGACAGAGTGCTTTGTCAACTTAGTCAATATGAACGATTCTAGCTCCAGTGATCCTACGATGTCCATCCAACGGCCGTAGTGCTTCTTCAACCTCTGGTCTTCTTGATCCAGCCGCCCAAAGCAGCGCCGGTCGTGCCGCATGCTCCTGCCTCCCGTGGCCGGCTGTGCTGCCGTGAAGGCCTCACTGCCCCTACTATTCCCACCGCTGGCCAGGCCCTGCGGCGACGGCAGCCTCACACTGTAGCCAAACCAGTGAACCCGCGTAGTCATCTCTGCGCGGGCTTCCTGCTACCTCTTGAGCACTGCGTTGGTTTTCCCCGAAGAGGAAGGGATGATGCAGCAAAGTAGCGTAAGTATTTCCCTCTGTTTTTGAGAACCAAGGTATCAATCCAGTAGGAGGCTATGCGCGAGTCCCTCGCACCTGCACATAACAAATAAATCCTCGCAACCAACACAAATAGGGGTTGTCAATCCCTATAGGGCCACTTACAAGAGTGAGATCTGATAGATATGATAAGGTAATATTTTTGGTATTTTTATGATAGAGATGCAAAGTAAAATAGAGGCAAAGGAAATATCTAAGTACCAGGAGATCAATATGATAAAGATAGACCCGGGGGCCATAGGTTTCACTAGTGGCTTCTCTTGAGAGCATAAGTATTCTACGGTGGGTGAACAATTACTATTGAGCAATTGACAGAATTGAGAATAGTTATGAGAATATCTTGGTATGACCATGTATATAGGCATCACGTCCGAGACAAGTAGACCGACTCCTGCCTACATCTACTACTATTACTCCACTCATCGACCGCTATCCAGCATGCATCTAGAGTATTAAGTTAAAAACAGAGTAACGCCTTAATCAAGATGACATGATGTAGAGGGATAGACTCATGCAATATGAAGAAAACTCCATCTAGTTATCCTCGATGGCAACAATATAATACGTGCCTTGCTGCCCTTACTGTCATCGGGAAAGGACACCGCAAGATTGAACCCAAAGCTAAGCACTTCTCCCATTGCAAGAAAGATCAATCTAGTAGGCCAAACCAAACTGATAATTCCAAGAGACTTGCAAAGATAACCAATCATACATAAAAGAATTCAGAGAAGATTCAAATATTATTCATAGATAGACTTGATCATAAACCCACTTCATCGGTCTCAACAAACACACCGCAAAAAGAAGATTACATCGAATGGTTCTCCACAAGAGAGGGGGAGAACATTGTATTGAGATCCAAAAAGAGAGAAGAAGCCATCTAGCTACTAACCATGGACCCGTAGGTCTGAGGTAAACTACTCACACTTCACCGGAGAGGCTATGGTGTTGATGTAGAAGCCCTCCATGATCGATGCCCCCTCCGGCGGAGCTCCGGAATAGGCCCCAAGATGGGATCTCATGGATACAGAAAGTTGCAGCGGTGGAATTAGGTTTTTGGCTCCATATCTGATTGTTTGGGGGTACGTGGATATATATATAGGAGGAAGGAGTATGTCGGTGGAGCAACAGGGGGCCCACGAGGGTGGAGGGCGCGCCTAGGGTAGGCAAGAATTCCCCCTACCTCGTGGCCTCCTGTTTTATTTCTTGACGCAGGGTCCAAGTCTCTCTGGTCTTATTCGTTGAGAAAATCACGTTGCCAAAGGTTTCATTCCGTTTGGACTCCGTTTGATATTCCTTTTCTTCAAAACCCTAAAACAGGCAAAAAACAACAATTCTGGGCTGGGCCTCCGGTTAATAGGTTAGTCCCAAAAATAATATAAAAGTGGATAATAAAGCCCAATAATGTCCAAAACAGTAGATAATATAGCATGGAGCAATGAAAAATTATAGATACGTTGGAGACGTATCAAGCATCCCCAAGCTTAATTCCTGCTCGTCCCCGAGTAAGTAATGATAAAAACAGAATTTTTGATGCGGAGTGCTACTTGGCATAATTTTAATTTAATTCTTCTTAATTGTGGTATGAATATTCAGATACTAAAGATTCAAGACAAAAGTTCAGATTGACATAAAAAATAATAATACTTCAAGCATACTAACAAAGCAATTATGTCTTCTCAAAATAACATGGCTAAAGAAAGTTATCCCTACAAAATCATATAGTCTGGCTATGCTCTATCTTCACCACACAAAATATTTATATCATGCACAACCCCAATGACAAGCCAAGCAATTGTTTCATACTTTTGACATTCTCAAAACTTTTTCAATCTTCACGCAATACATGAGCGTGAGCCATGGATATAGCACAATAGGTGGAATAGAGTGGTGGTTGTGGAGAAGACAAAAAGGGGAAGATAGTCTCACATCAACTAGGCGTATCAACGGGCTATGGAGATGCCCATCAATAGATATCAATGTGAGTGAGTAGGGATTTCCATGCAATGGATGCACTAGAGCTATAAGTTTATGAAAGCTCAAAAAGAAACTAAGTGGGTGTGCATCCAACTTGCTTGCTCATGAAGACCTAGGGCAATTTGGGAAGCCCATCATTAGAATATCCAAGCCAAGTTCTATAATGAAAGATTCCCACTAGTATATGAAAGTGATAACATGAGAGACTCTCTACTATGAAGATCATGGTGCTACTTTGAAGCACAAGTGTGGTAAAAGGATAGTAACATTGTCCCTTCTCTCTTTTTCTCACATTTTTTCTTTTTTTATTTGGGCCTTTTCTCCTTTTTTATGGCCTCTTTTTTTTCTTTTTATTTGGGCTTCTTTGGCCTCTTTTATTTATTTTTCTTCCGGAGTCTTACCCCGACTTGTGGGGTAATCATAGTCTCCATCATCCTTTCCTCATTGGGAAAATGCTCTAATAATGATGATCATCACATTTTTATTTTTCTTACAACTCAACAATTACAACTCAATACTTAGAACAAAATATGACTATGTGAATGCCTCCGGTGGTGTACTGGGATATGCAGTATGACAATGATGGAGTGTGTCATAATAAACGGAACGGTGGAAAGTTGCATGGAAATATATCTCGGAATGGCTATGGAAATGCCATAATAGGTAGGTATGGTGGCTGTTTTGAGGAAGGTATATGGTGGGTGTATGATACCGGCGAAAGGTGCGCGGTATTAGAGAGGCTAGCAAAGGTGGAAGGGTGAGAGTGCGTATAATCCATGGACTCAACATTAGTCATAAAGAACTCATATACTTATTGCAAAAATCTACAAGTTATCAAAGCAAGTATTACGCGCATGCTCCTAGGGGGATAGACTGGTGGGAAAAGACCATCGCTCCTCCCCGACCGCCACTCATAAGGAAGACAATCAATAAATAAATCATGCTCCGACTTCATCACATAACGGTTCACCATACGCGCATGCTACGGGAATCACAAACTTCAACACAAGTATTTCTCAAATTCACAACTACTCAACTAGCACAACTTTAATATCACGATCTTTATATCTCAAAACAATTATCAAGTATCAAACTTATTATAATATTCAACACACTCATAAGAAAGTTTTATTATTAATCTTATATACCAAGCATATTAGGATTTTAAGAAAATTACCATGCTATTAAGACTCTCAAAATAATCGAAGTGAAGCATGAGAGACCAATAGTTGCTATAAAACAAATCCACCACCGTGCTCTAAAAGATATAAGTGAAGTACTAGAGCAAAATTATATAACTCAAAAGATATAAGCAAAGCACATAGAGTATTCTAACAAATTCCAAATCATGTATGGCTCTCTCAAAAGGTGTGTACAGCAAGGATGATTGTGGTAAACTAACAAGCAAAGACTCAAATCGTACAAGACGCTCCAAGCAAAACACATATCATGTGGTAAATAAAAATATAGCTCCAAGTAAAGTTACCGATAGAAGTAGACGAAAGAGGGGATGCTTTCGGGGGCATCCCCAAGCTTTGGCTTTTAGGTGTCCTTAGATTATCTTGGGGGTTCCATGGGATCCCTAAGCTTAGGCTCTTGCCAGTCCTTATTCCATAATCCATCAAATCTTTACCCAAAACATGAAAACTTCACAACACAAAACTTAAAGTAGAAAATCTCGTGAGCTCCGTTAGCGAAAGAAAACAAAAGACCACTTAAAGGTACTGTAACGAACTCATTTTTTATTTATATTGGTGTTATACCTACTGTATTCCAACTTCTCTATGGTTTATAAACTATTTTACTAGCCATAGATTCATCAATATAAGCAAACAACACACGAAAAAACAGAATCTGTCAAAAACAGAATAGTCTGTAGTAATCTGTAGCTAGCGCAAGATCTGGAACCCCAAAAATTCTAAAATAAATTTCTGAACGTGAGGAATTTGTCTACTAAACATCTTGAAAAAGAATTAACTAAATATCGCTCTCCAAATAAAAATGACAGCAGTTCTCGTGAGTGCTGAAGTTTCTGTTTTTTACAGCAAGTTCAACAAGACTTTCCCCAAGTCTTCCCAACGGTTATACTTGGCAAAAACACTAATTAAACACAAAAAACACAACCAAAACAGAGGCTAAATAAATTAGTTATTACTAAACAGGGGCAAAAAGCAAGGAATAAAAATAAAATTGGGTCGCCTCCCAACAAGCGCTATCGTTTAACGCCCCTAGCTAGGTATAAACAGCAAGAATAGATCTAGGTAGGCAATTCTTCAATGAGGCATCTACCATCTTTAGGAATTTCTTTCTTTTTATTGATTATCAAACTTTTATGCACAAGATCGAAAAATTCATTTGTAACAAAAGGTTCCTTAATGATAGCAAAAAGATTGGGATGGACACTTATAGATTTGAGATCCGCATTTTCCTTACTAGATGATTCACCCTTATTTTTAGGAATGTACATAAGCTTCGCAACTTTAGTGGAAGGACTTGGAGTATTCTTTACGGAAGAAAAAGCGGTTCCCAAGTGGGTAATAATATTCTCAAGCTTATCGATCCTAACGGAATTGTGATTTATTTTCTCATTAACTATGGGTTCCTTTTCCTTAATATCTTTCAAAGTAACTCCTAGTTTAGATCCATATTGAGGGATTCGGCTATGGATCTTTTTATCCAAATTTTCAATTAACTCTACGGTAGCAACCTTATTTTCAATAATCTCAAGCCTTTGCATTACATGCTCCAAAGTTAATGTAGTTCCATTAACCAAGAGAGGGGGTGAGCCGAATAAATCTAACATAGCATTATAAGAATCAAAAGTATGTCTACCCAAAAAGTTCCCTCCGGTAATAGTATCAAGAACATAACGAGGCCAAGGAGTAATTCCTACATAAAAATTGCGAAGGAGAATGGTAGTAGATTGCTTCCTAGTAGATTTATTTTGAGCATTGCAAATTCTATACCAAGCATCTTTTAGATTTTCACCCTCCCTTTGCTTAAAATTTAGAATTTCATTCTCGGGAGACAACGGCGAAGATAAGGGACTAGCCATAATGACAAGCAAGCAAACTAACACACATGCAAAAAGCAAGCGGGCAAAAAGAGGCAAATAGAGAAAGAGAGGGAGGATAGAGAGATAGAGGGCGAATAAAACAGTAAGGGTGAAGTGGGGGGAGAGGAAAATGAGAGGAAAATGGCAAATAATGTAATGCGGGAGATAAGGGTATGTGATGGGTACTTGTTATGTTGACTTTTGCGTAGACCTCCCCGGCAATGGCGCCAAAAATCCTTCTTGCTACCTCTTGAGCACTACGTTGGTTTTGTTTGAAGAGGAAGGGATGATGCAGCAAAGTAGCGTAAGTATTTCCCTCTGTTTTTGAGAACCAAGGTATCAATCCAGTAGGAGGCTATGCGCGAGTCCCTCGCACCTGCACAAAACAAATAAATCCTCGCAACCAACGCAAATAGGGGTTGTCAATCCCTATAGGGCCACTTACGAGAGAGAGATCTGATAGATATGATAAGGTAATATTTTTGGTATTTTTATGATGGAGATGCAAAGTAAAATAAAGGCAAAGTAAATAGCAATGGAAATAACTAAGTAGTAGGAGATCAATATGATAAAGATAGACCCAGGGTCCATAGGTTTCACTAGTGGCTTCTCTCGAGAGCATAAGTATTCTACGGTGGGTGAACAAATTACTGTTGAGCAATTGACAGAATTGAGCATAGTTATGAGAATATCTAGGTATGATCATGTATATAGGCATCACGTCCGAGACAAGTAGACCGACTCCTACCTGCATCTACTACTATTACTCCACTCATCGACTGCTATCCAGCATGCATCTAGACTATTAAGTTAAAAACAGAGTAACGCCTTAAGCAAGATGACATGATGTAGAGGGATAGACTCATGCAATATGAAGAAAAGCCCATCTTGTTATCCTCGATGGCAACAATACAATACGTGCCTTGCCGCCCTTACTGTCACCGGGAAAGGACACCGCAAGATTGAACCCAAAGCTAAGCACTTCTTCCATTGCAACAAATATCAATCTAGTAGGCCAAACCAAACTGATAATTCGAAGAGACTTGCAAAGGTAACCAATCATACATAAAAGAATTCAGAGAAGAATCAAATATTATTCATAGATAGACTTGATCATAAACCCACTTCATCAGTCTCAAAAAACACACCACAAAAAGAAGATTACATCGAATGGTTATCCACAAGAGAGGGGGAGAACATTGTATTGAGATCCAAAAAGAGAGAAGAAGCCATCTAGCTACTAACTATGGACCCGTAGGTCTGAGGTAAACTACTCACACTTCATCGGAGAGGCTATGGTGTTGATGTAGAAGCCCTCCGTGATCGATGTCCCCTCCGGTGGAGCTTTGGAATGGGCCCCAAGATGGGATCTCATGGATACAGAAAGTTGCGGTGGTGGAATTCGGTTTTTGGCTCCGTATCTGATCGTTTGGGGGTACGTAGATATATATAGGAGAAAGGAGTACGTCGGTGGAGCAACAGGGGGCCCACGCGGGTGGAGGGCGCGCCTAGGGTAGGCAGGCGTGCCCCCTACCTCATGGCCTCCTGTTTTATTTCTTGACGTAGGGTCCAAGTCTCTCTAGTCTTATTCATTGAGAAAATCACGTTCCCGAAGGTTTCGCTCCATTTGGACTCCGTTTGATATTCCTTTTCTTCGAAACCCTAAAACAGGCCAAAAAAAGCAATTCTGGGCTGGGCCTCCAGTTAATAGGTTAGTCCCAAAAATAATATAAAAGTGGATAATAAAGCCCAGTAATGTCCAAAACAATAGATAATATAGCATGGAGCAATCAAAAATTATAGATACGTTGGAGACGTATCACTTCCACTGCCGTGTCTTCCCCGGCTCCGCGTCGTCCCCTTCCTAGGCCTCGCCGTCGTCCACCGCTCTGGTGCTCTTGGCGCGGCATGGTCAATGTGGTCAAGGAACGGCTTCCATCGGACGTGGACTGTTCTTCTCCATCGACTGTCGAACTACGCCGCACCAGAACCAGTTAACCCTCGTACCTCTCCGTTTGCGACTCTACTCCCACATTTTCCCATCTTCGGCTGATTGCTGTCCGGGGCCTCGCCGTCGTCCACCACCTTGGATGCGCTCGGCGCGGAGTGGTCAATGTGGTCAACGAATGACACCATCAGAAGTAGACTGTGTGTGGAGAGGCTGACAGCTGGGTCCACGGCCGCAGCAAGGAAGTGCCTCCTTATTACGCACCGTCGGACCACCATATTTCGCAAAAAAAAAAAGTTTCCCCCTGACTGCTGGGACTCACTAGCTACATCTTCGCACACAAGGAAGTGCGTCCGAGGAAAAAAATGATTCGCCCCCCTTACTGCGGGGACCCACCAGCTACATCTTCGCACGCAAGTGCCTGATAGTCGGGACCCACCTGGTCGAAGCGTACGGAGCGTTGACATTCTGGTCGCGAACGTGTACGTACATACTGTTTGATGTAGAGGCGCGCACGTGCCGTAGTAGAGCGCGCACGTAGCATGTACACTTACGTACAACGGCCAGTGTGCAAGAAAGAAAATACGGCCACATACGTACATACGGGCAGGGTCTCGAACGCCTAATCGCGCATACGTACGGTCAGGGCTCGTGTACATGGCTGGGTCAGAACGGAGAAACAACGTCGTCGTCGTGATCATGGGGTGCCAACCGGCTGGGTTGGAACGGAATGTGTCGTCGTGTTCATCGGGAGGGCTTGGACAAAACAGCCGATGGAAACGAGGCCTGGCGTACCGCAGAACGGAGGAAACGGCCTTGTGTTTGACATGCCATGTTAAAAACGGGATCCTATTCATTGGGAGGGGTCTGTCGTACCGCTAAACGGAGGAAACGGACCTCCTATGGTCGAAACGGGGGTCCCGTTGATCGGGAGGGGTGCCGCGTACCACAAAACGGAGGAAACAGACTTGTCTTGGAGCGCTACGGTCAAAACGGGGGTCATGTTCATCGGGAGGGGTGTGGCGTATCGCAAAACGGGACTCGACGGGATATTGTTCATCTCCACCGTCGACCCCATCCAGCCTCCACGGGCTCCTGTTCATTCACCGTCGACCTCCTCCAGCCTCCACCTGCTACCGTTCATCCAAGGGCTAGTGTTCATCCAGCCTCCATCGCACGCTACTCCACTGCCTACTGTTCAACCATCCCTCTCCACGGGCTCCTGTTCAACCACCCCTCCATGGGCTACTGTTCATCCATCCCTCCACCGTCTACTCTTCATCCTGCCCTCCATGGGGTGGTACTGTTCATCCAGCCCTCCACGGCATCCTGTTCATCCAGCCCCAGCTGGCTCGATCGATCGGGGTCCTGTTCATACAGAGCCAACATCACGGGGTCCTGTTCATCCACCCCCACTGTCACATCCCTAGCTTCTGGTTTGCTCTGAGCTAGCTAGTCATGTGTTGCATCATGTTTAAATTTTGCCTAAAATTGAAATGGGGATGTTCAAACCCTAGCATTAAATCAACTCAATTAGGGCGAATTAAAATCTTTTCAATAAACCCAAAAGGTTCCTAAGAAAAGTTCATGATTTCTGGTTAAGGTGGAAACCTCTGCCAAAAATGATGAATATATTCTTAGGTCATTTTTGGATTTTGAATTAAATCATATTGTATTTGACTTTGGGCATTTAAATACTATAAATAATTTAAATGTTCAAATAAATGTTGGAAATTGTTAAGGGTCACTGAAATAATTCAGAAAGCACCCATAATTGTTTCCAGGATTTTATTAAATGATTTGGTATTTTAAATCAAATCAAAAACAAAATAACAGAAATAGAAAAGAAATAAAAGAGAGAGAGAGAAGGAAGTTACCTGGCGCCCACTTACCTGGCCCAGCACGGCCCAGCCCATCTCCACTCCCCCCCCCTGTCGTCTTCCTCTGCCAGTAGGCAGAGGCGAGGCGTGGCGCGCGCCCGAGAGGCCTCGGCCACCTCCTGCTTCCCCCTGGCCACCTCCTGCTTCCTCCTCGACGCCCCGGAGACGCCACGCACCTCCCTGCCTCTCTCCCTCACTCTCCCGCGTCCTCATCCTCTCCCCTGGACCTCTCTCTCACTCGCCCGAACGGAGCCGCCGCCACCGATGAGCTCCCTCGCGGCCACCGCCACCCCCTAGCCTCGCCGATGCGCTCAAAGGCTCCGCCTCGACCCCCTCTTTCTCCCCACCGAGCCACAAGGTCCCGGACACGCTGCAACGCCGCCACCATCGCCGTTTCCATCGCCGGCCGCCGAGGATCTTCACCGTCGATTCGCCGCCGTCTCCGCTTCCCCGAGCTCGTCATCTACCCCATCCGAACCACCGTGAGCTCCTGCACGTTTTGCCCCTAACCCCGTGGCTTGCCGCTCGCCGTAGCCGCCATTTCATAGCTGGCCGTAGCACGCCGCCGCCTGAGCTCGTCGCCGGCGTAGCTCCGGTGACCATTTGGTCACCCTGGCATGCCTAACTCGCTCCCCGCACCGCGTAGCGCCCCGCTAGCCGCTCACCTCGCTCGTTTGCGCACCGTAGCACTAACTCGCCCCAACCCCGAGCTCCGGCCGCCGCCTCGGGCTCCACTCCGGCGAACCCCGGCCACCCCCGCACCTCCCGTTGGTCCCCCTAGATGCGCACGGGCACGGGCTACCTCCTGGTGCCCTTGGCGCGTCGATCCGATGCCCCTAGCGCAAGTCCGGCGTCCCCCGCCGTGCTCTGTGGTCGTCGCCGGCTAAACTCCGGCGAGAGCTGACGTGGCCGGTCATTAGGGCCTAACCACCCCGCTAACCCAGGCCTAGAGCCACTGACATGTGGGCCCTAGTGCCCCTAATCTTTAATTAAACTAAACTAACCCCCCTGTCTAACCTGTGTCACTGACGTGTGGACCCCACACGTCAGGTTTGACCTGGACCTGGCCGTTGACTCGCTGACGTCATGCTGGCTTCAGGCTGACGCAGTTAAATCATTTTCTGGATTTATTAATATTCAGGAAATTCCAGAAAATGCCTAAAACTTCTAAAAATCATAGAAATTCAACCGTAACTCCAAATTAAATAATTTATATATGAAAAATTATCAGAAAAATTCAAGGAATCCATCTGTACCATTTTCATGCATGTTAGAACAACTTATAGCTGCTGTTTAGCACAAATCAATTAAATGGCATTTGAATAATCACATATGGAGTTTAAATTTGAATCTTGTATTCAAACCAACTTCATTTAATCTGTTGCTAGTTGCATTAGCTCAAAACACATTCATTTTGCCATGTCATGATCATGCATCATATTGTGCATTGCATTGATTGTGTTCCCTTCTATGTTGCCGGTATTTGTCCCCTCTCGATAGACGTGATACCGATGATGTGATCGTTGACACTGATGAAGACTCAATGCTATCTTCAGAAGTGCCAGGCAAGCAAAACCCCCTTGTTCATTCCGATACAATCCCACTCTCTCGCTCCTGCTCTCTTTTACTGCATTAGGACAACAACGATTCATCTGTTACTTGCTGCGGTAGCTGAACCCCTTTATCCTTTGCATGACCTGTCATTCCACAGTAAATAGATGAAACCCACTAGCATGAGTAGGAGTTGTTTGAGCCCTGATGTGCCTACTCATTCATGCTTGTTTGTCATGCCTGCTACTGCTTAGAGTTGAGTCAGGTCTGATTCATCGAGGATGAATCAGAGGTGTGAGAATATGTCCGACTGTGTGTGAGCTAAGTGTGTGAACACGATTTGGTAAAGGTAGCGGTGAGAGGCCATGTAGGAGTACATGGTGGGTTGTCTCATTGAAACCGTCCTTAGGAACTGAGTTCTGTGTTTGTGATCCATGATTCAGCTACTACCATGCATTGGGCCCTGAAATATGACCCCGCTCGACTTCTTATTCACCCTTGTCCTCTGTCCAGGAGTTGCAAGTAGTTTCTGGTGTTTGTAGTATGCTGGAGGCCGTGGACAGCGCTGACCGTAGGGGTGGGCTGTGATGCGGTAGGCACGTGGCCGGGTATACCGGGCGCCCGTTTGGTGTCACGGAACCCTGTTCACATCGTTTGGGGCTGTGAGCGAAACTCCGGCCGGATCTCCTCATGGATGGAACCCGAATAGGCGATAAACCTGGACTAGAGACTTGAGTGTTTAGGTAGGTCGTGGTCTACACCCACGTCGGCTTTCGCTTGAAGTCTGCCGAGCACATGTCGTGTGCAGACGCTAAGTGGTGGAAACATGTATGAAGAAGTACACCCCTGCAGGGTTAATATCATCTATTCGAATAGCCGTGTCCGCGGTAAAGGACTTCTGGGTTGCTTATATCAGTTCATAGACAAGTGAAAGTGGATACTCTAAAATACGCAAGATAAGCGTGAGTGCTATGGATGGCGTTCTCGTAGGGAGACGGGAGTGGATCCATAGTGGTGTATTGATATGGTGAATATGTGGACTCGTGTGCGCCACCTCAAAAAGAGTTACTTGCAGTCGTAGTTTAGGATAGCCACCGAGTCAAAGCTGGCTTGCTGCAGTTAAACCCCACCATCCCCTTGTTGATAATGATGCATATGTAGTTAGATCTGATGTAAGTCTTGCTGGGTACATTTGTACTCACGTTTGCTTAATTTATGTTTTGCAGAGAGACCTCTGTCTCGCTAGTTGTTCCACGCGGACTTCGACGTTTAGCTTGTTACCTCAGCTACGATCTTGTGCCCTCGGCAGGATCTGATAGATAGTCAGGCTTCTCAGCCTTTTCCATTTATAGATGTCTGTACTCAGACATGATAGCTTCCGCTTGTGCTTTGACTTGTATGCTCTGATTGTTGGGTCATGAGACCCATGTTTGTAATATCTCGCTCCTCGGAGCCTATTGAATAAATTACTTGAGTCGTAGAGTCATGTTGTGATGCCATGTTGTATTTGCACATATCGAGCATATTGTGTGTATGCTATTGAAATGCTTGGTATGTGTGGGATCTGACCATCTAGTTGTTTATCTTTAGTAGCCTCTCTTACGGGGAAATGTCTCCTAGTGTTTCACTGAGCCATGGTAGCTTGCTACTGCTCCGGAACACTTAGGCTGGCCGGCATGTGTCCTTCTTCGTTCCTGTGTCTGTCCCTTCGGGGAAATGTCACGCGATGAATACCGGAGTCCTGTTAGCCCGCTACAGCCCGGTTCACCGGAGTCCTGCTAGCCCAGTGCTACAGCCTGGATTCACTCGCTGATGACCGACACGTTCGATGCAGGGTCATGGATGCCTGTCCCTGTAAGTCTGTGCCGCTTTGGGTTTACGACTAGCCATGTCAGCCCGGGCTCCTTATCATATGGATGCTAGCGACACTGTCATATACGTGTGCCAAAAGGCGCAAACGGTCCCGGGCAAAGGTAAGGCGACACCCGTGGGAATACCGTGCGTGAGGCCGCAAAGTGATATGAGGTGTTACATGCTAGATCGATGTGGCATTGAGTCGGGGTCCTGACAGCGTTGGTATCAGAGCTTGACTGCCTGTAGGATTACCAAGCCAAACTGGTCGAAGTTGAGTCTAGAAATTCTTTAGTTATATAAGGGAATTGATTGTGGGATGGAACGTAAGGCTCTTTTTACTCCTTATACCTCATGGCCTTCTGATCTGAGTCATCATCTTCTCCTCTACGGGGATTAAGAACTAGGCTTTCTCTTCTTTCTATCAGGATCACGTGTTACTAATCAGTAGACTTATAAGATTGTTGGATTTAAGTCTCAGTTCAGTTCCTACTACTTCCGTATGTTAATTGTTGATCTCGGAACCTTGATATTGTGCTTCTGAGTGGTTATGCCACCATTTTGTAGTATGTCTCAAATCTTTTTGAGCATTTATAGCCGTTATGCTGTCCGAGTCATCCCAGGTTTCTAAATAGTCGGATGCAATTGCAAATCCCTTCCTCCTGTTTCCGATGTGCCTTTGGTCAGATTAATCACACAAATCAGTGAGTTGAGGTACTTTATTGCCTTGACATATATGTTGGAGCTACTATTATGACCCTAGGTGTTTTAGGGAGTCACCTAGTAATCTAGCAATGTTTTGTGTTCCCAGTGTGAAGATTCTGGCCATCATTCTCGTAAGCATCCCGTGATGCCACTTAGTTAGTAGGCATTTCACTTCTGGGTTTTCGACCCGAGATTCACTCTACCTACTTCATGTTGATAGTAATTGCTAGTGCCTTTAGGATATTAGTAACCTTTGCGATAGTCCTTGAAGTCCGTGGTATCTTCTTCTTCCAAATACCATGAACTACTTATGGCAAAAGTTCCTCGTTGAACTGAAATATCACAACAGGATTATTCTTGAGGAATTCTCCATTCATAAATCGTGACTCTGCCAGTTCTACCTTTCTGCATGGGTTATCTGGAAGAAATATGTTGAACTTGGTTCGACATACTAATCTATGCATCCACAACTCAGAAAATTATATGTTCCTTTGAGTTGTTCTCTTTAGTTGCATTCTGACCCTCGTCTATCAATTGATAGTCAAGAGTATGCGTGCGTTCGTTTACCGATGCCTATTACTCTTGTGGTCCGTCAAGCCATTCTATCGTAGAATGATAGGAGAAACAAACTCCAGTACCTCTTCCATATCTAGGATTCGGTCAAAGCAATTGTGCTCCACAGATCAAAATGCCAGCCCAGCTTTTGATTCTGTTCTACCCTGAAGTATTACCGTCTTTATGTCAGGATTTTCATGAGGATTGCACCGGCTCTTGTGAATTCTTGATGAAGTGATACTTCTCGCCATCATTATTCATCCCTCGATTCCGTGTTGTCGCAACCGGAATGCCGACAAGTGAATCGTGATGTGTGAATTCAATACTCCTAGCAACCCTGTTGCTTGGTAGTTAATGGACAATAATTTCATTCTTAGCGTGTTGGTTTTGAATCATCATTCTAAGGTTGATCATGCTACCTAGTCCTTATTTCGGTGCACCCTTCGATTGATGAGTTAGGATCTTGTCAAGTCCTCACTCATTTGATCATATCGTCTTGCCCTCAAAAGCGAGATTGTTCTCGAGCTTAGTAACATACCGGTGGTTCATGATTTTCTGAATATCTTCTCGGAAGTATCACCAGGTCGTCACCTGACCGTTATGTTGAGCTCGTGATCAAGTTGGTTTCTTGTGAACCACCTTCTCTCCAAGAATCTGGTGTTAGATATCCCTGAGCTAGTTGGTTAAGCTAGACAACAACTTGGAGAGTTGGAGGATAAAAGCTTGCCTGACTTAGTTCGTTCCAAAGGGATAATCTTGTGTAGTGTGTGTTGAAGAAAGATGATATCTTCATCAATTGGTCCCTGTGATCAGTTGCTGGACCTATTGTCTTATCAATCCTTTGATTTGAGTGTGGGCTATCGTCAAATCAAATCAGTACCAACGATGCTCGTAATGTTGTCTTATTCGTGGTTGATCCCTCGAGCATACACCATTACATCTTTGGCCTGACCAATGCTATCACCATGTTCACTTAACTATGGAATTCCTTTTAAAAGGAAACCTAGATGAATTGTTGTTGAGCCCATTGACAACATCCTTATCTCCTCCATGATCTTGTTGGACAACAAGTTAGTGTTGGAAACTTCTGAAAGCATTTCTTCATGCTAACTCATGAAGTATGTGTTTGATGAAAGGAGTGACTTCCTCTTATACACGTGCATTTGGTGAAAGTTGCCGCCGTGGATTTGAGAAAGTTAGTTTTGCTTCCTCTGGAATCATCCCAAGTCAGTCATGCATACGTGTGAAGTATTCTGTGGTCTGGAGACTTGCAACCGTCATTCCATATGTGTTCCGAGCACACCAAGCCACTGATTGATTTGTTCAAGGAGAAGAAGTTCCTTCTTAAGAGCATGCCTTATGCAAGGATTTTGATATCCTCGTTGATGGTTCCCCACCTGAACTCGGTAGTGTTTTATTATAAGACTACCACGTGGTCATGTTTGTCTGGGACAGCGTGTTCACATGTTTGTAGCAGAACCAGCTCATGTTTTGGAGCTTACTATCGTAGTTCATTCCCCGAGAATCTCGCAGCGTTGTCTCGTCGAATTGTGTTGCAAACTTTCATTTGTCTTCCTAGACTCGATGAGTCTGGAATATCCTGACACCAACCAGATCTGAATCTCAGGCAGATATGATGGTTGGAACATTTTCCAAGAACTATAATATTGGTCCCTCGATAACCGGTAAAGTGGATGTCGTGGCCAACACACCCAACCGGAAGACCTATTATTATAATATCTTGATTGAGGAAGTTGGCCACCTCCCCATAGGGATTTCGTAGGATTTACTCCCTAGTTGCCCCTATGGATTTTGAGATCCCGAAGTCCGACCTTTTTACTTGATGTTCTAGATATCAAACCATATCTATGAATGGGTTACACTAGCACATCAAGGAGAACATTAGAAGCGGAGTGCTAAATGTCTCTCGGTCAATCATCCAGATTTTTATTTCCTTGGCCTCGCTAAGGTGAAATCTGAGAAGGTGTTATCTTCCTTTGCATCTGCATCATCCATCATTAGCCATCATGGTAGCAAGTTGTGTTGCCAGGATCCTTGACACGGATATTGGTAAAACCTTGATGATTGTGGAAATGCTCAAGTTCTTGAGAGCACGCTCAAGCGCTAGGTGTTATCATCGACGCTAACTGGGATTCCTCTCAGTTTCCTCGGCAATGCTATGACCTTTTCAACCAGTGAATTAACTCTCTAGTGTTGGGTTCTTCCCCAGTTACCAGAATCATTCCCAGCATTTGCATTTTGTTTCCAGCTTGCACCGCCAATGTGCCATTTTACCATGGGTCTCTTCCATTTCCGGTGATAAGCAAAAATCATGCATTGCGTTGTCTTCAACAAGGTAGTCCACATCATCCAAGTCCGAGTATGCCATTCTACCGACCCCCTCCAAACGATCGCTCGAGAATTGTCTTAGGCTGGTTTAAAGAGTTTCAATGATCTTTGAATCAAAGGTAATTCTTTTTGCCACTTAAGGGGATATTTCTACGAGTCACCTTCCCTAAGGTGCATCATTATGGTATCATGGCAACTCAACTCCTCGCTACGTGACAATCGTTTACCACATTCTTGAGTCTGGAATTGTTGTCTACCTAGTGAACCTTTGTCATCTGCTTCACTCCAATTCCTATGGATGTGTACTTCGTCTCTCAGCTCGAGAGATGTTGTTATGTCTCATTCCGTGGGTTAATCCTGAGTTGTTCGACCTTCGAGAGGAACAATTCTTTTAGGGTCTTTCCTTTCCTCTCGTTGTCATGATAGTTGGAGTTCTCAAGGCAAGACTTCAAGACAATGATGGTGAATGAATCAACGTTCAATTGAAGTGCACCCTGGATCGTGAAGATTATACTAGTCTGCGTTACCCCTTCACCTTACCCTACGCTTGAATCTCGAGACGAGATTCTTGTTTAGTGGGGGTGAGTTGTCACATCCCTAGCTTCTGGTTTGCTCTGAGCTAGCTAGTCATGTGTTGCATCATGTTTAAATTTTGCCTAAAATTGAAATGGGGATGTTCAAACCCTAGCATTAAATCAACTCAACTAGGGTGAATTAAAATCTTTTCAATAAACCCAAAAGGTTCCTAAGAAAAGTTCATGATTTCTGGTTAAGGTGGAAACCTCTGCCAAAAATGATGAATATATTCTTAGGTCATTTTTGGATTTTTGAATTAAATCATATTGTATTTGACTTTGGGCATTTAAATACTATAAATAATTTAAATGTTCAAATAAATGTTGGAAATTGTTAAGGGTCACTGAAATAATTCAGAAAGCACCCATAATTGTTTCCAGGATTTTATTAAATGATTTGGTATTTTAAATCAAATCAAAAACAAAATAACAGAAATAGAAAAGAAATAAAAGAGAGAGAGAGAAGGAAGTTACCTGGCGCCCACTTACCTGGCCCAGCACGGCCCAGCCCATCTCCACTCCCCCCCCCTGTCGTCTTCCTCTGCCAGTAGGCAGAGGCGAGGCGTGGCGCGCGCCCGAGAGGCCTCGGCCACCTCCTGCTTCCCCCTGGCCACCTCCTGCTTCCTCCTCGACGCCCCGGAGACGCCACGCACCTCCCTGCCTCTCTCCCTCACTCTCCCGGCGTCCTCATCCTCTCCCCTGGACCTCTCTCTCACTCGCCCAAACGGAGCCGCCGCCACCGACGAGCTCCCTCGCGGCCACCGCCACCCCCTAGCCTCGCCGATGCGCTCAAAGGCTCCGCCTCGACCCCCTCTTTCTCCCCACCGAGCCACAAGGTCCCGGACACGCTGCAACGCCGCCACCATCGCCGTTTCCATCACCGGCCGCCGAGGATCTTCACCGTCGATTCGCCGCCGTCTCCGCTTCCCCGAGCTCGTCATCTACCCCATCCGAACCACCGTGAGCTCCTGCACGTTTTGCCCCTAACCCCGTGGCTTGCCGCTCGCCGTAGCCGCCATTTCATAGCTGGCCGTAGCACGCCGCCGCCTGAGCTCGTCGCCGGCGTAGCTCCGGTGACCATTTGGTCACCCTGGCATGCCTGACTCGCTCCCTGCACCGTGTAGCGCCCCGCTAGCCGCTCACCTCGCTCGTTTGCGCACCGTAGCACTAACTCGCCCCAACCCCGAGCTCCGGCCGCCGGCCTCGGGCTCCACTCCGGCGAACCCCGGCCACCCCCGCACCTCCCGTTGGTCCCCCTAGATGCGCACGGGCACGGGCTACCTCCTGGTGCCCTTGGCGCGTCGATCCGATGCCCCTAGCGCAAGTCCGGCGTCCCCCGCCGTGCTCTGTGGTCGTCGCCGGCTAAACTCCAGCGAGAGCTGACGTGGCCGGTCATTAGGGCCTAACCACCCCGCTAACCCAGGCCTAGAGCCACTGACATGTGGGCCCTAGTGCCCCTAATCTTTAATTAAACTAAACTAACCCCCCTGTCTAACCTGTGTCACTGACGTGTGGACCCCACACGTCAGGTTTGACCTGGACCTGGCCGTTGACTCGCTGACGTCATGCTGGCTTCAGGCTGACGCAGTTAAATCATTTTCTGGATTTATTAATATTCAGGAAATTCCAGAAAATGCCTAAAACTTCTAAAAATCATAGAAATTCAACCGTAACTCCAAATTAAATAATTTATATATGAAAAATTATCAGAAAAATTCAAGGAATCCATCTGTACCATTTTCATGCATGTTAGAACAACTTATAGCTGCTGTTTAGCACAAATCAATTAAATGGCATTTGAATAATCACATATGGAGTTTAAATTTGAATCTTGTATTCAAACCAACTTCATTTAATCTGTTGCTAGTTGCATTAGCTCAAAACACATTCATTTTGCCATGTCATGATCATGCATCATATTGTGCATTGCATTGATTGTGTTCCCTTCTATGTTGCCGGTATTTGTCCCCTCTCGATAGACGTGATACCGATGATGTGATCGTTGACACTGATGAAGACTCAATGCTATCTTCAGAAGTGCCAGGCAAGCAAAACCCCCTTGTTCATTCCGATACAATCCCACTCTCTCGCTCCTGCTCTCTTTTACTGCATTAGGACAACAACGATTCATCTGTTACTTGCTGCGGTAGCTGAACCCCTTTATCCTTTGCATGACCTGTCATTCCACAGTAAATAGATGAAACCCACTAGCATGAGTAGGAGTTGTTTGAGCCCTGATGTGCCTACTCATTCATGGTTGTTTGTCATGCCTGCTACTGCTTAGAGTTGAGTTAGGTCTGATTCATCGAGGATGAATCAGAGGTGTGAGAATATGTCCGACTGTGTGTGAGCTAAGTGTGTGAACACGATTTGGTAAAGGTAGCGGTGAGAGGCCATGTAGGAGTACATGGTGGGTTGTCTCATTGAAACCGTCCTTAGGAACTGAGTTCTGTGTTTGTGATCCATGATTCAGCTACTACCATGCATTGGGCCCTGAAATATGACCCCGCTCGACTTCTTATTCACCCTTGTCCTCTGTCCAGGAGTTGCAAGTAGTTTCTGGTGTTTGTAGTATGCTGGAGGCCGTGGACAGCGCTGACCGTAGGGGTGGGCTGTGATGCGGTAGGCACGTGGCCGGGTATACCGGGCGCCCGTTTGGTGTCACGGAACCCTGTTCACATCGTTTGGGGCTGTGAGCGAAACTCCGGCCGGATCTCCTCATGGATGGAACCCGAATAGGCGATAAACCTGGACTAGAGACTTGAGTGTTTAGGTAGGTCGTGGTCTACACCCACGTCGGCTTTCGCTTGAAGTCTGCCGAGCACATGTCGTGTGCAGACGCTAAGTGGTGGAAACATGTATGAAGAAGTACACCCCTGCAGGGTTAATATCATCTATTCGAATAGCCGTGTCCGCGGTAAAGGACTTCTGGGTTGCTTATATCAGTTCATAGACAAGTGAAAGTGGATACTCTAAAATACGCAAGATAAGCGTGAGTGCTATGGATGGCGTTCTCGTAGGGAGACGGGAGTGGATCCATAGTGGTGTATTGATATGGTGAATATGTGGACTCGTGTGCGCCACCTCAAAAGAGTTACTTGCAGTCGTAGTTTAGGATAGCCACCGAGTCAAAGCTGGCTTGCTGCAGTTAAACCCCACCATCCCCTTGTTGATAATGATGCATATGTAGTTAGATCTGATGTAAGTCTTGCTGGGTACATTTGTACTCACGTTTGCTTAATTTATGTTTTGCAGAGAGACCTCTGTCTCGCTAGTTGTTCCACGCGGACTTCGACGTTTAGCTTGTTACCTCAGCTACGATCTTGTGCCCTCGGCAGGATCTGATAGATAGTCAGGCTTCTCAGCCTTTTCCATTTATAGATGTCTGTACTCAGACATGATAGCTTCCGCTTGTGCTTTGACTTGTATGCTCTGATTGTTGGGTCATGAGACCCATGTTTGTAATATCTCGCTCCTCGGAGCCTATTGAATAAATTACTTGAGTCGTAGAGTCATGTTGTGATGCCATGTTGTATTTGCACATATCGAGCATATTGTGTGTATGTTATTGAAATGCTTGGTATGTGTGGGATCTGACCATCTAGTTGTTTATCTTTAGTAGCCTCTCTTACGGGGAAATGTCTCCTAGTGTTTCACTGAGCCATGGTAGCTTGCTACTGCTCCGGAACACTTAGGCTGGCCGGCATGTGTCCTTCTTCGTTCCTGTGTCTGTCCCTTCGGGGAAATGTCACGCGATGAATACCGGAGTCCTGTTAGCCCGCTACAGCCCGGTTCACCGGAGTCCTGCTAGCCCAGTGCTACAGCCTGGATTCACTCGCTGATGACCGACACATTCGATGCAGGGTCATGGATGCCTGTCCCTGTAAGTCTGTGCCGCTTTGGGTTTACGACTAGCCATGTCAGCCCGGGCTCCTTATCATATGGATGCTAGCGACACTATCATATACGTGTGCCAAAAGGTGCAAACGGTCCCGGGCAAAGGTAAGGCGACACCCGTGGGAATACCGTGCGTGAGGCCGCAAAGTGATATGAGGTGTTACATGCTAGATCGATGTGGCATTGAGTCGGGGTCCTGACACCCACTAGGAACTGTTCATCCAAACCCCCTAGCAACGCTCAGTGTTCATCCAGAGGCAACACCACGTGGTCCTGTTCATCCACCCCCACCGGGAACTGTCATCCAACCCCCCCCCCCAGCAACGCTCACTGTTCATCCAGAGGCAGCATCGATCGGCTTCAGTTAGGAGCAGTAGCAAAGGAATCGCTCGATCGGGTTCAGTTAACACCAATCGATCAATCGCTCCGGTTCAGTAACGCGTAGCCTACTGTGTAATCGCTCGGGTTCAGTTAGAGCCCAACGCTTCGCTCAGGTTCAATTAGAGCCCAACACCTCGCACCCACACGTGTGCGTGTACGAGAGAAACGCGCATCACTCGGCCCCGACCACCCACCATAACCGGGAACACCCCGATATTCTCCTCGCCCTCGCTTCTACCACGGTTTTTTTCATCGTGGATGGCCCAAAGAATGTCATGCAGCTGCGTCTCCGACCCGCCCAGGACAAAAAGCCCATTTTCTGTCATGATTTTTTGTCGTAGAAGTAGGACCCCACCACATCTATGATGATATCGGGTTTTGTCACAATTATCATCATAGAAGTGTCATAAGTATGACATAAAAATTTTCGTTCGGCCCAAAATGTCATGGATGTGTCTTTTTTTGTAGTGTCTGGGCACGCCAGGAGGGGGGCGCGCCCTAGTGGGCTGTGCCCACCCAGGTGCCCGCCTCCGATGGATCTTGGATCCAAAAGTTCTTATTTATTGTATAAAAAATCCTCGCAAAGTTTCATTCCATTCCGAGAAGTTTTATTTCTGCACGAAAAACAACACAATGGTAGTTCTGCTGAAAACAGCGTCAGTCCGGGGTTAGTTTCATTCAAATCATGCAAATTAGAGTCCAAAACAAGAGGAAAAATGTTGGGAACAATAGATATGTTGGAGACCTATCACCAGACATTCGCCCAAACCCAAGCTTGGCGACACCACGACAAGACGGAAGATACCTTCTCAAGGAATGAGGAAACCAAGACTCAGAAGATGGTGACATCCTTGACACTACCACAGGATGATGCAACCTTGTCCTATGATGATCAGGGTGTAAGATATGCAAGATCATGATATACATTGCTAATAGAGGAACCCTGTCCTTGCTGTTGTGGTATCGGCAACCACCGGTGGATGAGAACCTTGCCATTTGGTCCGCCTCACTATAGTCAGCAGGAAAACGGTTCTCTTCATGTCCCACTCTTGGTGACGATGTTGTCCTCAACATGATTGACAGGTTGGACCTCTTGTCGGTGCAACAAACCATAGCGTGTATTGCTCAGACTGTACATCGGCATAGAGGCAAGATTGCAGCAATAAGACAAGACCAAGCCAGAGAGAGGTAGCTCTTTGAGAAATAAAAGGGTGGATCAAGAAGACCAAGACAAGCCAAAGAAGCATGATATCACTAAGGAAAACCCTCCCTTGCTGGGAGCTGAGCCTGGTCAGGTCGAGGCCACCCTAAAGACAAGTCCCAAGAGTCCCCCGCCAAGGGTTGCCAGGGCCGCTGGCAGACCACTTTCTCACCAAGACTCCAAGATACCACCGCTCCACCACATTGCAATGAAAGTCATCCATTGATGCGGTGTCGAGCCCCCTGATAGCTAAGTGGCTATTTTTTTGGAACGGAAATTATCTCCATATGACACCTGTCCAGAGGCGTGTCAAGCAGGCAGGCGAAGAGATGACTAAAACATCACGATAAGGCTTACTGGACTATGCCTATGATGTCACACTAAGCGGTGCATTTAATGCACCTTGTCCTGTCTGCAGAGTTACGTATGATAGCACTGTTGGCTATCTAATCACTAGATAATGCCTATTTTGCCATTGTGGTAACCCCTTTACCTATGAAAGGAGCGCCGTGGCAACCTTAGAGAGGATTCAGACCCTTTTTACACTCATACGTGCGTAGCTGCTTTCCGCGAGGCCACCCTGTCAGGCTTGAGCGCTGCGCGTTCTCCATAGTCTCTCCATCAATCCACCCAAAGCAGGAGTAGGGTTTTATGCTTCGCAGCAACCCGAACCTAGGTAAAAACGTCAAGTGTCACCACTGTTGTGCAGCTCGACGGCCTCCGGTCTTTGTGCGATGCGCCCTTCCCCCTTCCCAAACCACAAGAGGCCAATTGCCCCATAGGTGATTGTGCTCCGCCACAACATCTTTGGCGCGCTAGGTAGAGGGCAGAGTTTGCACGGACCCAAGCTTGCAGGCAGTGCGTCGATCTTCTTCATCACCTTCTTCACCGGTTACTTCATCATCCACGACGCCCAAGAAAAAGTTTGGCGCACGAGCTCACACTTACACATTGAAGGCCACCTTGCATGCAACCACCGATACAATGGGGGCTGCAGTTACATCGGGGAACGAGGACGCTACGGGAAACACAACCGGCGCAGGTGACACTGTCATTGTTCCCCCTGCGGCCGAAGCGGGAGCGAAAGATGCCGGAGGAGGGAAACACCAGCAGCACCCTGGTGACTAGGCTCCACAAGGCGCAGGCGGGGAGAATATCTAGTTCCAACCTCTCCACCTAACTGGAGGGTGCGGCCATAGCAATGGCGCCCGCTCTGGCGTGAGTCGCGGCCCCCTGGTTGTCCCTACTACAAGTGCAGCTACAGGGCACACGCCCTCCCCAGGCCAAGGTCATCAAGAAGAAGAGCCGAATGGGGTCGACAACCCCCAGGCGCACCCTTCTCGTCATCACATGGCCATGACCATTCGGTCGGGGCGGCGAGAGAACGACGCCACCACTACCGGTGGCAGCAGAAGTCAGGCGACGTCGCATTCTGCGTCATCATCAATTGCAAGCACTGCCTCCAAACCCATGGTGTGAGCCCAGCTCCTATTGAGATTCCCACTAGCAGCCAATCAAATGGATGACTGGATAGGCACTATTCAAAGCTTCATTGGTTTCGCTGAGGTAGGAGGATCCCAACCGGTAGACCCACCACGACTCTCACAACCATTGACCAACGACCCAAGCTGCTGACCATGTCGAGGGAACCAACCCAATGGTGTAGTCCCTGCCACGGCAGCCAATGCAAGGGCTGCAGCTAGAACCACACGATCAAGGGCCCACCAAGGTATAGATGGCTTCGTCTGATCCTCGAGCCCGTCAAGATCAGCGGTAGGTCCTGGAAGATAGACGGAGCGAAGACGCGCGTGTCACCATAGAACAACGCCGCATAACCCGTTGCCAGTATGACACAAGCAATGGCCCCCATGTTGAAAAACACATGCCTAGTGAAGGAGGATACCTGGCCTTCGAGATCGGGTGCCTTGCATTCACTCGTGAGTTGCGGCAAGTCCGTTGGCCATTTGCCCATGTTTTCAAGCCAGGGATACCAGAAAAGTATGATGGAAGGTTGAACCTGGCAGAGTTCTTGAGCATTTACACCATTGCTGTTCAAGCCGCCGGAGGATGAGATGAGAAGGTGTTCGTCATGGCTGATGCACCTTCAAGAGAATTCCATCACGTCATGGGCTGACCCGTGCCATGAGTTTGTTGGCGCCTTCATGGGTGGCCCTCAAGAATCGGGCCGGCCAGCGATCTGCAGCTCCTCCCATAGAAGGAAGGGTTAATTGGATCTATGACACTACAACTTTCACGAGTTGGAGAAATGCCATTATAATTCTGCACATTAGAAAAGGCCATTATAATTCTACCATTCTTCTATATATTCCATTCTGTTAAATTTGAGACACAAATAGCCTTGTCTTCCTTTTTCACCCTCCCTCATCTTCCTCTACAAACTGATAGGCGTGCCATTAACTCCACCGAGCATCTTTCTTTCCTGCTAGTCTTGCAGCGACATGGTCTACCTCATGTATATTTATACATGTGAAGCTTCCTGTAATCGAACCACGGTAAAGAATAACAAAATAGAAACATGCTCTCGCTGGACTACATGTGGCAATCAGCCAAGTCTCCACGTGTGTGCGTCCTATAAGTATACCTACTCACAAATAGAAGTAGAGTACTATAGACGTGGCTTTTTTTCAACTGCGACATAGCTGCTTGCTCACACATGCAAGAAGGGCGAGCACGTATCTTCAGCCATAATTCAAGAAACCCAAGACTGTAAAGGAGCATTGAATGAGAGCATGAGACATGATTATTTGGGGATCGGGAAGTACTTCAGAGACATGCGTTGTGGATCAAGGCATTGACGCAGCTAACCCGCCGGCAGCGATTTGCATGGTAGATCCAGGCATCAAAATGGCTGACCAGCCGGCAGCAAAGTCGAGCTCTTGTCATAGAAGGAGCGGAGATGGTCGTTGAAGTGTGCAGACACGATGACCCGGCAGCTCACGCACATGCCAATGTTGGACGAGACGCTCTTCATAGCATCACCACCTGACCCTGCAGCCCGCTCCAGGGTGCTGCTCCGGCCATCGCTACAGGCTTACAACATCGATCGGTAGTTTGCTACATGCTACAGCGGGCCATGGCTACGGTAGAAGAACATGGGGAAGGGTGAGTGGAGGAATACAAGGGTATTTGTGTCTTAAATTTAACATAATGGCACATAGAGAAGGATGGAATAATTGTAATGGCATTTTTGCAATGTGCATAATTGTAATGGCATTTTTCCAACTCGTGAAAGTTGTAGTGGCATAGGTCCAATTAACCCTAGAAGGAAAGGGAGAGCTTACGGAAATACAAGCAGTGGTTTAGCCAGGTGAAGAGGAACATTCCTGAAATTCACCCGACAGCTATGATTGCCACGTTCCAGTCTAACGTGCGAAACTGCAGGATTCGTTCCAAGATGAATGTCCAGTTGCCCAAGAGTGTGAACGAGCTTTGCACATTGGCGGATAAGTGTGCCTATACAGAGGAGGGGAGGCGACTCCCCGGAGAAGAGGATGACAATGAAGTTGACTCAGAGAATGACGACGATGCTGTCGACCAGAAGAAGAAGAACAAGAAACGCAACAAGAAGCGCAAAGAGAAGGTTGTGCTGGCTATCGAAGGATTTGGATCTCCTAGTACCAGCAAGAAGGCCAAGACCAAAGCCCCCAGCAAGGAAGTTGTCGTGTGCAATAACTACCGGGAAGCTGCAGCGACCGAGAAGGCTGGGAAGGCTGACATACCCTATTGCAAGATCCATCGGACCAAGGGCCATGATCCCCAAGAGTGTCATCAAGTTGGAAAACTCGTCAAGAAGTAGAACGCTGAGTATGAGAAGCGCGACAAGGAAAGGGACCAAGATGGCGTTGGTGAGAAGGGTAGAGGTGGCAGAGGAGGCCGTCTCGTCAAGGTCCCTCAATGTCAAGAAAAACCTGCCAAAGGTCATGAGAAGAAGGAAAGTGATGACGAAGGCGATGGGGGGATGAAGAGGAAAGTAGTGAACAAGAGTTTTAGAAAGCCATTGATGCCATGTGCATTAACGGGGGTGCATCTTTCCACTCCTCTCACCCCCAGCTTAAACAGTGGGCATGTGAGGTCAATGTTGTGGAGCCAGCAGCAGATTTCCGGAAGCCAAGAGCACACGAGACGTACCCAGGTTCAGGGCTCTTCAGAGAGATAACACCCTTAATCCTGCTGCAATGACTATGATTGATAGTATACAAGGTTTCTCCTGGAGCTTCCTGGCTAGAGGAGGAAGAAGGGTAGGTCTTTCGCTATTCTCCTAGCTATGGTGTGTGTGTGGAATGAGAGCTGAACCTGTCGGATTTTGGGTTCCGGCATTACCCTTCGGGTTTGAACACTGGGTGCGCACTAAGATCTCTCCCCCCTCTCTAGCTCGCACTCCGTATTATTTCACGGCCTAGCTCGACGAACCAAAAGAACACGAGACACAAGATTTATACTGGTTCAGGCCACCATTGTGGTGTAATACCCTACTCTACTGTGGTGTGGTGGATTGCCACTTGGGTTGAGCATGAACAGTTACAAGGGAAGAACAGCCTCGCGAGGTGAGGTGTTCTTGTGCTTGGTGTGCTTGTGTTGTTGAGGATTGGAATCCCATGCCTCCCTATGGTGGTGGCTAGTCCTATATATAGAAGCCCTGGTCCTCTTCCCAAATATTGAGCGGGAAGGGATCCTATAATGGCCAAATTCGAAGGGAGACAACTAGTACAAGCTATCCTGACAAAAGTAGTCTTCGCCTGCCAAAGTCTCTGGAGGTGACGCCGTCTTGGGATCCACAGTGGCCTCCATCCTGCCGTCATGCTGGTCTTGATCTTGTTGCACCGATATGGAAACCTATGCCTAATGCCTCGTGACTCCTCTCCTACGCTTGCCCATTTAGCACCAAAGAGGAAACGAGGACACTGCGCGCGCTGGCGCCCGTCTCGCACCCACCTGGTTCTAGTCGTCATGGCTTGTATCACAGAAACCTCGCGATGTGTCCCTTGCCTTGATCTCTCCGCCCCTCGCGAGCCAGCCTGGTGAGGCCGCCCCTGAGGAGGTCTTGCATCGTCCGCCTCGTGAGGCTTGGCCCCTCGCGAGGGTATTGAGTGTTTGCTGGTGAAGATGGGCCGTACAAGGCCACTGGTGGAGCCACGCTGCGGGCCGCAGGCAGGCAAGTCTGGGGACCTCAGTTTCCAGAACACCGACAGTAGCCCCCGGGCCCAAGGCTAGCTCGGGCTTGGTTTCGAGACGAAGCCAAAGGGCAAGCGCGGAGTGCCGCAGGCCCCAACACCGTACGGCCATGGTTGGCGCATGGAAATTGATTGGACGTGGGAGTCTCCGCTTCCCCACACTGCCTCGGCAACTACCCGACTTGACGATTCCTAGCTGCATGCAAAAAAAATATCATTATTACCTTAGATCATGGAGGCCGGCGGTTGGCCTCCCCTTGGCTATAAATGAGAAGTGGGGGCGAAGGCCCCATAATCCATCTCTTCCGTTGCTCCTCCCGCCCCTTCTTCTTCCTCATTCCTCTGCTTGCTGCACGGTCATGGCGCCGATACGGAGGTTCTCGGCAGCGGAGAAGGGCAAGACTCCCCTCAAAAAGCCCGAGCTACTCCCGCCGAAGAAGAGGCGGTCCCTGTCACATCCCTAGCTTCTGGTGCTTCCTAGTGTTTGCACCTTGCTTTCATCATGTTTAAATTTCATGGAAATTTGAAATGGGGACTGTTAAACCGTAGCAGCAAATGAATTCAACTAGGGTCAAAATTAAATCTTTTCAATGATCCTGAAATGCCCTTCTAAAATGTTCATCAAATTTGCCTTGGTCCATAACCTGTGCCAAAAATGGTGCTCAGTTTTCTAGGACACTTTGGATCTTTGAATTAAATCTTAAAGTATTTGAATTTGGACATTTAAATGCTATAAATATGTTTAAATGTCCAAATAATCTTGGAAGTATTTTTGGGCTGTTGGAATTATTTTCAGAGGTGCCCATAAATATTTTCAGCATTTTATAAAATGGTTTAGTATTTTTACTAAATCAAAACAAAACAGAATAAATAGAAAACAGAAACAAAATTAGAGAAAGAGAGAGAGAGAGAGAGAGAATTGACCTGGAGCTTATCTGCCCCGCCTGGCCGGCCTACTACTGTGCGGCCCAGCCCACAGCGCAGTGCGAGTCACCCTCAACATCCTGCCAGGAGGATGAGAGGCGTGTGGCCATCGCACACAAGCACGTGCACCGGCCACCTCCTGCTTGCCTCTTCGCCCTGGCCTTCCCTAGTGCAGCAACGCCACCCGTCAACCCTCTCTCGCTCTCCCAGTGCCTCTCCCCCTCCTCTTGCTCTCTCTTTCGCACGGACGAACGCCGCCGCCGCTCACACTGCGTGTAGCCGCAGCCACCCCCGTGCCTCATCTTCATGACCACGAGCTCCACCAACTCATGTAGCACCTCTCCACTGAAGAAAGCGATCCCAGACAGCCTCCATCGTCTCCATCGTCGCCTTCTCCACCACCGGTCGCCGAGGATATTCTCCATCGATTCAGCCACTTTGGCGCGTCCCCAAGCCCGCTAACCATCCCTGCAGCTCCGCGGTGAGCCACTGCCCCGATTCCCCCTTGCCCCATCGTCCCTAGCATCCTGTAGCCACCGTCCCCATGAGCTCCGAAGCTCGCCGCCGTCAGGTCTCATCACCGCCGCGGCCAGAGCCAGCTATGACCGCAACCCAGCACTGCAACATGCTCAGAACGCCGTCAGGAGCCTAGAACACTCACCCGTTGCTCCTGTCATGCTCTGTAGCGTCATTTTCACCGACGCCCGAACGCCAGCCGCCACGCAAGTCACTGCCGCCGTCGATTTAGACCACTGGAGCTACTACTTCCTGCACCCCTGGACGCGGAGCACTCCAGGCTTTACGTAGAGCCTAGTCGCGCGCCAAACCGTCGCAGGATGGAGATTTCCGAAGCTCGCCGCCATGTTCTGTGGTCACTGGCGACTTATCACCAGCGTATCTAACGTGGCTATATCATTAGGTGCTAATGACCCCACTACTCAACTCCCTGAGCCACTGCCACATGGGCCCCAAGCCCTTAATTAACCACTGCTAATTCATGTTTAGTTTAAATTTAATCACAGTGGACCCACGCACCAAAGTTGACTGTGCTGACACGGCCGTTGACCGGACCCACCTCTTTGTGACTCTAGCTAGCGCTGTGTCACTGACCTACAGGTCCCACCTATCAGTTTTGACCCGGAGCAGTCCTGTTGACTTGCTGACATCGCACTGACGTAGTTCTGATGCAATAATCACTTTTCTGGATTTTAAATAAATATAAACGATTTATTTATTTTCATAAAATTTCCTAAACTTCTAAAAATCAAAGAAAATTATCTATAACTCCAAATGAAATAAATTATATATGAAAAATGATCAGAAAAATCCTATCTTTCCACCTGTACAGGTTTCATGCAAGTTTAAGCAACTTAACCTTGCTGTTTAGTGCAAAACATGATAAGGCACTATTTAAATTCATAAGTTGTGTTTGGAATTGAACCTTTGGTTCAAACTAACCCAAACCCATTTGGTTATAGTTGCATTAGGCCAACACACTCATATTGCCATGTCATGATCATGCATCATATTGTGCATTGCATTGATTGTGTTCTTCCTTGTTTGCCGGTATTTGTCCCCTCCGAGTAGACGATGTTCCGACGATGAGTTCGATGACACCGATGAAGAGCTATATTATCTTCAGAAGTGCCAGGCAAGCAAAACCCCCTTGTTCATTCCGTTACAATCCCATTCTCTCGCTCCTGCTCTCTTTTACTGCATTAGCACAACAACGATTCAACTGTTACATGTTGCGGTAGTTGAACTCCTTTCCTCTGCATTACCTATCCTTGCCACAGTAAATAGATGAAACCCACTAGCATGAGTAGGAGTTGTTTGAGCCCTGATGTGCCTACTCATCCATGTTTGTTTGTCATGCTTGCTACTGCTTAGAGTTGAGTCAGGTCTGATTCATCAGGGATGAATTGGAGGTGTGTGAACATGTCCTACTGGTGAGAGCTAATTGTGTGAACACGATTTGGTAAAGGTATCGATGAGAGGCCATGTAGGAGTACATGGTGGGTTGTTTCATTGAAGCCTTCCTTAGGAACTGAGTTCTGTGTTTGTGATCCATGAAGATGCTACTACCATGCATTGGGCCTGAAACCAATGGAGCCTCTCGACTTATGAACTTCCCTTGCCTTCTGTCCAGGAGTTGCAACTAGTGTCTGGTCTTTGTAGGATATGCGTTTGAGGCCGTGCGTAGCGTTGACCCTAGGGGTGGGCTATGATGCGGTAGATACACCGTGGCATGGTGTATCGGGCGCCCATTTGGTCTCTCAGGAACCCTGCACACATCGTTTGGGACTGTGAGCGAAACCTCGGTCGGATCAACTCGCGGAAGGAACCCGAATAGGCGATAAACCTGGACTAGAGACTTGTGTGGTTAGTCAGGTCGTGGCCGACTCCCTCGCCAAGCTTCCGCTTGAAGGTTCCCGAGTTACACGACGTGTACATGGTGGTATGTGGCGAGAGCGTGTGTGAATAAGTACACCCCTACAGGGTTATAAATGATCCATTCGAATAGCCGTGTCTGCGGTAAAGGACTTCTGGGTTGCATGTATTGTAAAATGGATACTATAAAATGCGCAAGATAAGCGTGAGTGCTATCGATGGCGTTCTCTTAGGGAGATGGGAGCGGATCCATAGTGGTGTATTGATTGGTGAATACGTGGACTTGTGTGCGCCACCGCAAAAGAGTTAGTTGCATTCGTAGTTCGGGATAGCCACCGAGTTAAAGCTGGCATGCTGCAATTAAAACCCACCATCCCTTTGTTGATAATGATGCATATGTAGTTAGTTCTGATGTAAGTCTTTCTGGGTACATTTGTACTCAAGTTTGCTTAATTTATGTTTTTGCAGAGAGATTTCAGTCTCTCTAGTAGTTCCATGTGGACTTCGACGTTTAGCTTGTTACCTCAGCTAAGATCTTGTGCCCTCGGCAGGATCTTGTAGATAGTCAGGCTTCCTTGCCTTTTTCATTTTTAGCTGTCTGTACTCAGAGAAGATAAGCTTCCGCTTGTGCTTTTGCTTGTATGACTTGAATGCTGGGTCATGAGACCCATGTTTGTAATATTTGACTCTTCGGAGTCTTATGAATAAATACTTTGAGTCGTAGAGTTTTGTTGTGATGCCATGTTGTATTTGCACATATCGAGCATATTGTGTGTATGATTGAAATGCTTGGTATGTGTGGGATCCGACAACCTAGTTGTTTATCCTTGGTAGCCTCTCTTATGGGGAAATGTAGTCTAGTGCTTCCACTGAGCCATGGTAGTCTGCTATAGCCCGGTTTACCGGAGTCCTGCTAGCCCAGTTACTACTGCTCTGGAACACTTAGACTGGCCGGCATGTGATCAACTTCGTTCCTGTGTCTGTCCCTTTGGGAAATGTCACGCAGTGACTTCCGAAGTCCAGCTAGCCTGCTACAGCTCGGGTTCCCAGAGTGTTGTTAGCCCGGTTGCTATAGCCCAGATTCACAGGCTGATGACCGACACGCTCGATGCTGGTTCATGTATGCCTGTCCCCATAAGTCAGTGCCACTTTGGTTTCACGACTAGTCATGTCGGCCCGGGTTCTCTGTCATATGGATGCTAGTGTCACAACCCCAGTTCAGGCCTTGCCTGCCTTTCCATTAGCCTGCATGCATCATGTCTAAATTTTATGAAACTTTGAAATGGGGGCTGATAAACCCTAGCAGCAAATGAAATTGAACCGGGGTCCAAATAAAATCATTTTCACTGAACCCAAAATGCCCTTCTAAAATGTTCATCATCTCGCCTTGGTTTAGAACCTATGACAAAAATGGTGCACACTTTTCTAGGACAACAGAGGGTCACTGAATTAAATCAGATAGTATTTGCATTTGGGCATTTAAATGCTATAAAATATTTTAAAAGTCCAAATAATCATAAACTGAAATGTTTACTGTTGGATATATTCCATACAGTGGGCATGAGAAGTTTCATGATTTTTGAGTTAGTTTTAGTATTTTAATTAAAGCCACAATGTTACATAAGAAATGGAAAAATAGAAAATAAAGGAGAGAGAGAAACTTAACTGGCTTACCTGGCACCCCAGCCGGCCCAACACTATGCGGCCCAGCCCGCATGGCCCCCTCCCATGTCGTCTTCCTCCTTGCCAGGAGGATGAGCGCGTGGCCGACGCACGCCGGTGCATGCCCGGCCACCTCCTGCTTGCTGCTTCGCCCTGGGCCTCTCCGGATGAAGCGACACAACCCCTGGAACCCCCTCGGCCTCTCCCTCATTCTCCTCCCCTCCTCTGTCTCGCTCTCTCTCGCACACCCGAGCGCCATCGTCGCCGCCCTTCGCCGTTGCCACGGCCACCTGCCAGCCCTCACCCTACCGCTGAGCACAGAAGAACCGCCGCGACTTCCTCATCCTCTCCACTGAGCTACGCAACGCCAGGTACCCTGAAACGCCATAAACATTGTCATCTTCGACCCGCGGCCACCGAGATCGCTAGCGCTCGTTCCTCACGTCCAGCGCCTCCCCGAGCTCGATGACCTCTGCTCCGACACCGCTGTGAGCTCCTGCTCTCAACCCCTCTCTCTCTGCGGTCGTTTCCCTCCTCTTTCCCCACTGACCACTATGGCCGAAGCTCGCCGCGGCCATGCCTCGTCGCCGCCATGGCTGGAGCCGTTGTAGCTCGAAGCCGAGCACACCATCGCGCTCAACATATCTCCAGGAGACCGTAGCCAGCACCAGCTTCACCCCACGTGCCCCTAGCTCCAACCCGATTACACCCGTAGCTCCGGCTGCCGCTTGGCTCGTCGCCGGCATCGATTCCGGTGACCCCGTGACCTTCTACATCCTCCGCTAGATGTGCGGGAGCAAGGGCTATCGCCCGGTGCCCTCGGCACGTCCAGCCGACGCCCACAGCGCGATTCCAGCAAGCCGCCGCCGCATTGTGAGGACGTTGGAGTCCAAATCCGGTGGCTGGTGATGTGGCATGTCATTAGCCGCTAACAACCAGTTAATTAACATCTAGCAACACTCACAGCTAGGCCCCGTTGCCTAATTAAACATGGTTTAGTGCCTGTTTAGTTTTAACTAACCACAGTGGCCCCATGCATCAGCTTTGACATTGCTGACGTGGCCCTTGACCGACCCCACCCGTCAGTGACCTAAGCCAGCAATGTGACACCGACTAATGGGCCCCACTGGTCAGGTTTGACCTGAACCAGGTCTGTTGACCTACTGAGGTCAGCATGACGCCATGCTAACACGGTAATCACTTTTCTAGATTTTAAATAAATTTAACGATTTATTTATTTTTCATAAAATATCCTAAACTTCTAAAAATAATAGAAATTCAACCGTAACTTCAAATGAAATAATTTATATATGAAAAATTATCAGAAAAATGCAATCTATCCATCTGTATCAATTTCATGCATGTTTGGGAAAGTTAACGTCACTGTTTAGGATGGAACATGATTAGGACAAATTTGATAATAGATTTGGAGTTGGAATTTGATCTAGCTTTGAATTCCACTTCAATCAAAATGACTTTCTGTTGCATTGGCTCAAATCACAGCATATTGCCATGTCAAGATCAGACATCATATTGTTGCATTGCATTGATTGTGTTCTTTCTCTGTTTGCCGGCATTTGTCCCCTCTTAGTGGACGTAGTTCTGATGATGAGTTCGATGACACCGATGAAGAGCTATACTATCTTCAGAAGTGCCAGGCAAGCAAAACTCCCTTGTTCATTCCGATACAACCCCCTCGCTCTTGCTCTCTTTTACTGCATTAGGACAACAACGATTCAACTGTTACATGTTGTGGTAGTTGAACCCCTTTTCGTCTGCATGACCTGTAATTGCCACAGTAAATAGATGAAACCCACTAGCATGAGCAGGAGTTGTTTGAGCCCTGATGTGCCTAATAGTTCATGCTTGTTGTCATGCCTGCTACTTCTTAGAGTTGAGTCAGATCTGATTCTTCGGGGATGAATTGGAAGGGTGATGAACATGTCCTACTGGGTGTGAGCTAAGTATATGAACACGATTTGGTAAAGGTAGCGATGAGAGGCCATGTAGGTGTACATGGTGGGTTGTCTCATTGAAACCATCCTCAGGAACTGAGTTATGTGTTTGTGATCCATGGACAGTTACTACCACACATTGGGTTCCGATAACTCGACCCCTCTCGACTTATTAATCGCCTCAATCTCTGTCTAGGAGATGCAATTAGTTTCTGGTGTTTGTAGGATATGGGTTGGGGGGCGTGCGTAGCGCTGATCCTAGGGGTGGGCTATGTTGCGGTAGAGCACAAGGCATAGTGTACCGTGACGCCCGTTTGGTGCCTCAGGAACCCTACTCTCATCATTTGGGGCCGTGAGCGAAACCCCGGCCGGATCTCCTTGCGGATGGAACCCGAATAGGCGATAAACCTGGACTAGAGACTTGTGTGGTTAGTAAGGTCATGGCCGACTCCCTCGCCAGGCTTCCACTTGGAGGTTGCTAAGATACACAATGTGTACATGGTGGTAAGTGGCGAGAGCGTGTGTGAAGAAGTACACCCCTGCAGGGTTAACATCATCTGTTCGAATAGCCATGTCCGCAGTAAAGGACTTATGGGTTGCATGTACAGTTCGTAGACAAGTGAAAGTGTATACTCTAAAATGCGCAAGATAAGCGTGAGTGCTATGGATGGCGTTCTCGTAGGGAGACGGCAGCGAATCCATAGTGGTGTATTGATGTGGTGAATATATGGACTCGTGTGCATCACCTCAAAAGAGTTACCAGCAGTCGTAGTTTAGGATAGCCACCGAGTCAAAGCTGGCTTGCTGCAGTTAGACTCCACAACCCCCTTTGTTGATACTGATGCATATGTAGATAGTTCTGATGTAAGTCTTGCTGGGTACATTTGTACTCACATTTTCTTAATTTATGTTTTTGCAGAGAGACTTCAGCCTCGCTAGTAGTTCCGCGTGGACTTCGACGTTTAGCTTGTTACCTCAGCTACGATCTTGTACCCCCGGGAGGGTCTTGTAGATAGTCAGGCTTCTCAGCCTTTATTATTTGTAGTTGTCTGTACTCAGACATGTTTAAGCTTCTGCTTGTGCTATTGCCTGTATGACTTGATTGCTGGGTCATGAGACCCATGTTTGTAATATCTAGCTCTTCGGAGCCTAGTTTATAAATACTCTGAGTCATAGAGTCTTGTTGTGATGCCATGTTGTATTTGCACATATCGAGCATATTGTGTGTATGATTTTGAAATGCTTGGTATGTGTGGGATCCGACAACCTAGTTGTTTATCCTTGGTAGCATCTCTTATGGGGAAATGTAGTCTAGTGCTTCCACTGAGCCATGGTAGTTTGCTACAGCCCGATTTACCGGAGTCCTGCTAGCCCATTTACTACTGCTTCGGAACACTTAGACTGGCTGGCATGTGATCCTCTTCGTTCCTGTGTCTGTCCCTTCTGGGAAATGTCACGCGGTGACTTCCGGAGTCCTGCTAGCCTGCTATAGCCCGGGTTCCCAGAGTCCTATTAGCCCAGTAGCTACAGCCTGGATTCACACGCTGATGACGGACACGTTCGATGCTGGTTCATGTATGCATGTCCCCGTTAGTTAGTGCCACTTTGGGTTCACGACTAGTCATGTTAGCCCGGGTTCTCTGTCATATGGATGCTAGTGACAATATCATATACATGAGCCAAAAGGCGCAAACGGTCTCGGGCCAGGTAAGGTGGCACCCGTGAGAATACCGTGCGTGAGGCCGCCAAGTGATATGATGTGTTACATGCTAGATCGGTGTGACTTAGAATCGGGGTCCTGACAGCTTTGGTATCAGAGCCTGACTGCCTGTAGGATTACCAAGCCAAACTGGTCGAAGTCATGTCTAGAAATGCTTTAGTTATGTAAGGGAATTGATTGTGGAAGGGAACGTAAGGCTCTTTTTACTCCTTTACCATATGCCCTTCTAATCCGAGTCATCTTATCTTTCCTACAGGGTTAAGGAACTAGGCTTTCTATTCTTTCTATGAGGATCACGTGTTACTAATCCATAGACTTATAGGATTGATAGTTTGAAGTCTCAGTTCAGTTCCTACTACTTCCATATGTTGACAGTTGATCTCAGAACCTTGATATTTTGATGTTAAGTGGTTATGCCACCAATTTGTAGGATGTCTCAAATCTTTTGAGCATTTACAGCCATTATGATATCCGAGTTATCCCAGGATTCTAAATAGTCTGATGAATTTGCAAATCCCTTCTTTCCGTTCTCGATGTACCTTTGGGCCAGATTAACCACACTAATCGCCGAGTTGTGGTACTCCGTTGTCTCGACATATATGTTGAAGCCATTATTATGACCCTAGGCGTCTTAGAGAACCACTCAGTAATCTAGCAATGCTTTGTATCCCCAGTGTGATGATTCTGGCCATTGTACTCAAAAGCATTCCCTGATGCCATTTAGTTAGTAGGCATTCCATCCCTGGGTTCTCGAACCCGAGATTCACCCTACTTACTTCATGTTGATAGTGTTTTCTAGTTCCTTTAGGATATTAGTAACCTTGTGATAGTCTTCGAGGTCCGTGGTATATCATTCTTCCTAATACCATGAACCACCCTTGGCGGAAGTTCTTTTGAACCAAAAGATGACAACAAGAGTGCTCCTAATGAGTTCTCCATTTGTGTTCGTGACTCTGTCAGTCCTACCTTTCTACATGGGTTATCTGGAAGAAATATGTTGAATTTGTTTAACATACTAATCCATGCATCCACAACTTAGAAAAAATATATGTTCCTTTGAGTTGTCCCTCCTTAGTTGTATCCTGACCTCCTTCTATCAAGTGACAGTCAGGAATAGTTGTACATTTGTGTTCATCGATTACTTTTACTCTTGTGGTTTGTCAAGTCGTGCTAATTCAGAATGAATAGGAGAAACAAACTCAAGAACCTCATCCATATCTAGGATAGGGTCAAAGCAATTGTATTCCGCAGATCAAAATGCCAATCCAGCTTTTGCTATGCTCTACCTTGGAGTGTTACCATATTTATGTCAAGAGTGTCATGAGAATTGCACCACCTCTTATGAATTCTTTACGCAATAGTACTTCTTGCCATCATTGTTCATTCCTCGGTTCCCGTGTTCTTATAACCGGAATGCCGACAAGTGTACTGTGATGTGCAAAGTCAATACTCCTAGCAACTCTGTAGCTTGGTAGTTCATGGACAATACTGTCATTCTTAGCGTGCCGGTTATTGAATTATCATTCTAAGACTGATCGTGCTACCTAGTCCATTTTTCCTGGTGCACTCTTCGATCAATGAGTTAGGATTGTGTCAGTCTATCGCTCTCTTGATCATATTGTCTTGCCCTGAAAGGTGAGATTGTTCTCAAGCTTAGTAACATATTGGTGGTTCGTGATTTTCTAAATATCTTCTCGGAAGTATTACTAGGCTTCTCTCTAACTGTTATGTTGAGCTCGTGATCAAGTTGGTTTTCTTATAAACCACCCCTTCTCCAAGAATCTGTGTTGGATACCCTGAGCTAGTTGGTTAAGCTAAACAACAACTTGGAGAGTTGGAAGATAAAATCTTGCCTAACTTAGTTCATTTAAAGGGATGTCTTGTGTTGTGTGTGTGTTGAAGAAAGATGATATCTTCATTGATTGGTCCTAGGGATCAAGTTTTGGAGCTATTCTCTTGTCCAGACTTTGAATTGAGAATGGGCTATCATCAAATCAAATCAGAACCAATGATGTTCGCAATGTTGTCTTACTCGTGGTTGATCCCTCGAGCATACACCATTACATCTTTTGGTCTGACCAATACTATCACTGTGTTCACTTAATCGTGGAACTCCATTTAGATGGAAACTTGGATGAATTGTTGTTGAGCCCATCGGCAACATAATTATCATCTCCATGATTTGCGTTGAACATTAGAGCTAGTGTTGGAAACTTTGTAAGCAATGCCTTTGTGTTCCATTCATGAAGCATATGTTGGATGAAAGAAGTGACTTTCTCTGATTCACGTGCATTTGGTGCAAGTTGCCGCCTTGAGTTCGGGAAAGATTGTTTTTGTTTCCTCTGGTACCATCCCAAGTCAGTCATGCATGTGCGAAGTATGCTATGGTTTGACAGGCTCGCTACCTCCATTCCATATGTATCTCCTAGTACACCAATCCACTGACTAATTTGTTCAAGGAGAAGGAGTTCCATCATAAGAGCTAATCCAGACTTACCAAAGGTCTTCGATATCCTCGTTGATTGTTCCCAACCAGAACTCGATAGTGTTTTGTTGTAAGACTACTACATGGTCATGCTTGTTTGGGACAGCGTGTTCACATGTGTGTAGTAGAACCCGCTCATGTTTTGGAGCTTACTACCGTAGTTCATTTCCCGAGAATCTCGCAACGCCATCTCGTCGGTTTGTGTTGGAAACTTTCTTTCCAGACATGTTGTCTGAAATATCCTGTTACCAACCAGGTTTGAATCTCAGGTGGATATGATGGTTGGAACATTCCCAACATTTGCATTTTCCCCAGCCCACACCGCCATTGTGCCAGTTTTCCATGGGCTGCCCTTCTCAGCAGTTGCTGTCTAGGATCATCTTCAAAAGTGGTCCTACCATGGGTCCCATCCATTTCCGATGATAATCAAAATCATTCATCGCGTTGTCTTCAACAAGGTAGTCCACATCATCCATTCGAATCCAGATATGCCATTCCGTTGAACTCCGTTAACAATCGATTGTGATTGCCTTCGGCTGGTATAAAGAGTTTCAATGATCAAGGTATCAAAAGTAAGCCTTTTTGCCATTTAAAGGAATAATTCTACGGGCCGTTATGGGATCATGGTAATTGCTTCCTTGCTACTTTGAAACACTCATAAAATTGTTTCTTCCGTCCCTCCTAATGCATGTTTTGCCTCCCAGCTCCAGAGATGTCTCTACGTCTCATTCCGTGAGTTGATCTTGTGATCCTTGTGATAATCCTAAGTTGCTTGAACCTCAAGAAGATTGATTCTTCTAAAATTCTCCCTTTACTCTCGTTGTCATGTTGGATGAAGTTCTCAAAGCAAGACATCAACATCAAGATGATGCAATGAATGAACATCTTCGAGAAGGATAGTTGGATCTTGGAAATCTTGTTAGGTTGTGACCCTCTGTCTTCTTACCTCACGCATTGAATCTCGGGACGAGATTCTTGTTTAGTGGGGGTGAGTTGTCACAGCCCCAGTTCAAGCCTTGCCTGCCACTGCATAGCCTCCATGCATCATGTCTAAATTTTATGAAACTTTAAAATGGGGGCTGATAAACCGTAGCAGCAAATGAAATTCAAATAGGGTCCAAATAAAATCATTTTTATTGAACCCAAAATGCCCTTCTAAAATGTTCATCATCTTTGCCTTGGTCTAGAACCTATGAAAAAATGGTGCACACTTTTCTACGACAACAGAGGGTCACTGAACTAAATCAGATAGTATTTGCATTTGTGCATTTAAATGCTATAAAATATTTTAAATGTCCAAATAATCATAAACTAGAATGTTTACTATTGGATATATTCCATACAGTGGGCATGAGAAGTTTCATGATTTTTGAGTTAGTTTTAGTATTTTAATTAAAGCCACAATGTTACAGAAGAAATAGAAAAATAGAAAATAAAGGAGAGAGAGAAACTTACCTGGCTTACCTGGCACCCCCAGCCGGCCCAACACTGTGCGGCCCAGCCCGCCGGGCCCCCTCCCCTATCGTCTTCCTCCTTGCCAGGAGGACGAGCGCGTGGCCGACGCACGCCCGGCCACCTCCTGCTTGCCGCTTCGCCCTGGGCCTCTCTGGATGAAGCCACGCAACCCCTGGAACCCCCTCGGCCTCACCCTCATGCTCCTCCCCTCCTCTGTCTCGCTCTCTCTCGCACACCCAAGCAGCATCCTCGCCGCCGTTCACCGTTGCCGCGGCCACCAACCACCCCTCGCCCTACTGCTGAGCACAAAAGAACCACCACGACTTCCTCATCCTCTCCACTGAGCTACGCAACGCTGGCTGCCCTGGAACACCATCAACATTGTCATTTTCGACCCATGGCCACCGAGATTGCCGGCCCCCGTTCCTCACGTCCAGCGCCTCCCCGAGCTCGATGTCCTCTTTTCCGACACCGCTATGAGCTCCTGCTCCCAACCCCTCTCTCTCCGCGGTCGTTTCCCTCCTCTATCCCAACTGACCACCACGGCCGAAGCTCGCCGCCGTCGTGCCTCATCGCCGCCGTGGCTGCAGCCGTTGTAGCTCGAAGCCGAGCACACCACTGCGCTCAACGTGTCTCCAGGAGCACGTAGCCAGCACCAGCTTCTCCCCACGTGCCCCTAGCTCTAACCTGATTACGCCCGTAGCTTCGGCCGCCGCTCGGCTCGTTGCCGGTGTCGATTCCGGTGACCTCGTGACCTTCTACTTCCTCCGCTAGATGCGCGGGAGCAAGGGCTATCGCCCGGTGCCCTCGGCACGTCCAGCCGACGCCCACAGCGCGATTCCGATGAGCCACCGCCGCACTGTGAGGTCGTCGGAGTCCATCTCCGGTGGCTGGTGACGTGGCACATCATTAGCCACTAACAACCAGTTAATTAACATCTAGCTACACTGACAGCTGGGCCCCGCTACCTAATTAAACACAGTTTAGTGCATGTTTAGTTTTAACTAACCATAGTGGCCCCACGCGTCAGCTTTGACATTGCTGACGTGGCCCTTGACCGACCCCAACTGTCAGTGACCTAAGCCAGCAATGTGACACTGACTAATGTGCCCTACTTGTCTGCAGTAATCACTTTTTTGGATATTAAATAAATCTAAACAATTTATTTATTTTTCAGAAAATATCCTAAACTTCTAAAAATCATAGAAATTCAACTGTAACTCCAAATGAAATAATTTATATATGAAAAATTATCAGAAAAAAGCAATCTATCCATCTGTATCATTATCATGCATGTTTGAGAAAGTTAATCTCACTGTTTAGGATGGAACATGATTAGGAGAAATTTGATAATAGTTTTGCTGTTAGAATTTGATCTAGCTTTGAATTCCACTTCAATCAAAACGACTTTCTGTTGCATTAGCTCAAATCACAACATATTGCCATGTCGTGATCATGCATCATATTGTTGCATTGCATTGATTGTGTTCTTTCTCTGTTTGCCGGTATTTGTCCCCTCTTAATGGACGTAGTTTCGATGATGAGTTCGATGACACCGATGAAGAGCTATACTATCTTCAGAAGTGCCAGGCTAGCAAAAACCCCTTGTTCATTCCGATACAACCCAAATCTCTTGCTTCTGCTCTCTGTTACTGCATTAGGACAACAATGATTCAACTGTTACATGCTCCGGTAGTTGAACCCCTTTTCCTCTGCATGACCTGTCATTGTCACAGAAAATAGATGAAACCCACTAGCATGAGTAGGAGTTGTTTGAGACCTGACGTGCCTATTCATTCATGCTTGTTGTCATGCCTGCTACTGCTTAGAGTTGAGTAAGGTCCGATTCATCAGGGATGAATTGGAAGGGTGATGAACATGTCCTACTGGGTGTGAGCTAAGTGTATGAAGACGATTTGGTAAAGGTAGCGGTGAGAGGCGATGTAGGAGTACATGCTGGGTTGTGTCATTGAAACCCTCCCGAGGAACTGAGTTCTGTGTTTGTGATCCATGAACAATTACTACCACACATTGGGTTCCGATAACTCAACCCCTCTCAGCTTATTAATCGCCTTGATCTCTGTCCAGGAGTTGCAACTAGTTTCTGGTGTTTGTAGGATATGTGTTGGGGGCCGTGCATAGCGCTGACCCTAGGGCTGGGCTATGTTGCGGTAGATACACGAGGCATGGTGTACCGAGACACCCGTTTAGTGCCTCGAGAACCCTGCTCTCACCGTTTGGAGCCGTGAGCGAAACCCCGGTCGGATCTCCTTGCAAATGGAGCCCTAATAGGAGATAAACTTGGACTTGAGACTTGTGTGGTTAGTCAGATCATGGCTGACTCCCTCACCAAGCTTCTGCTTGAAGGTTGCCGAGATACACGATGTGTACACGGTGGTAAGTGCCGAGAGCATGTGTGAAGAAGTACACCCCTGCAGGGTTAACATCATCTATTCAAATAGCCATGTCCGCGGTAAAGGACTTCTGGGTTGTCTGTACAGTTCATAGACAAGTGAAAGTGGATACTCTAAAATGCATAGGGTGAGTGATATGGATGGCATTCTCGTAGGGAGACGGGAGCGGATCCATAGTGGTGTATTGATATGGTGAATATGTGGACTCGTGTGCGCCACCTCAAAAGAGTTACCAGCAGTCGTAGTTTAGGATAGCCACCGAGTCAAAGCTCGCTTGTTGCAGTTAAACTCCACCACCCCCTTTGTTGATACTGATGCATATGTAGATAGTTCTGATGTAAGTCTTGTTGGGTACATTTGTACTCACATTTGCTTAATTTATGTTTTTGCAGAGAGACTTCAGTCTCGCTAGTAGTTCCGCGTGGACTTCGACGTTTAGCTTGTTACCTCAGCTACGATCTTGTACCCCCAGTAGGGTCTTGTAGATAGTCAGGCTTCTCAGCCTTTTTCATTTGTAGTTGTCTGTACTCAGACATGTTTAAGCTTTCGCTTGTGTTATTACTTGTATGACCTGATTGCTGGGTCATGAGACCCATGTTTGTAATATCTGGCTCTTTGGAGCCTAGTGAATAAATACTCTGAGTCATATAGTCTTGTTGTGATGCCATGTTGTATTTGCACATATCAAACATAGTGTGTGTATAATTTTGAAATGCTTGGTATGTGTTGGATCCGACAACCTAGTTGTTTATCCTTGGTAGCCTCTCTTATGGGGAAATGTAGTCTAGTGCTTATACTGAGCCATGGTAGTCTGCTACAGCTCGATTTACCAGAGTCCTGCTAGCCCAGTTACTACTGCTCCGGAATACTTAGACTGCCCGGCATGTGATCCACTTCGTTCCTGTGTCTATCCCTTCAGGAAAATGTCACGCGCTGACTTCCAGAGTCCTGCTAGCCTGCTATAGCCCGGGTTCCCGGTGTCGTATTAACCCAGTTGCTACAGCCTGGATTCACACGCTTTTGACGGACACGTTCGATGCTGGTTCATGTATGCATGTCCCCGTAAGTTAGTGCCACTTTGGGTTCTGGACTAGTCATGTTGGCCCGGGTTCTCTGTCATATGGATGCTAGCGACACTATCATATACGTGAGCCAGAAGGCGCAAATGGTCCCGGGCGAGGTAAGGTGGCACCCGTGGGAATATCGTGTGTGAGCCCGCAAAGTGATATGATGTGTTACATGCTAGATCAGTGTGACTTAGAATTGGGGTCCTGACAGCTAGCGACACTATCATATACATGCGCCAAAAGGTGCAAACGGTCCCGGGCCAGGTAAGGTGGCACCCATGGGAATACCGAGCGTGAGACCGCAAAGTGATATGATGTGTTACATGCTAGATCGGTGTGACTTAGGATCGGGGTCTTGACAGCTTTGGTATCAGATCCTGACTGCCTCTACGATAACCAAGCCAAACTGGTGGAAATTGAGTCTAGAAATTCTTTAGTTATGCAGGGGAATTGATTGTGGAAGGAAACGTAAGGCTCTTTTTACTTCTTTACCTTATGCCCTTCTGATCTGAGTCATCCTCGTCTTTCCTACATGGGCTAAGGACTAGGATCTCATCTCTCTACCAAGCTCACATGTTACTAATCCATAGAAACTTAGGATTGTTGGTTCCAGGCCTCAGTTCAGTTTCTACTACTTTTAGCATGTTGTCAGTTCAACCAGGACCTTGATATGATGTTGATAAGTGACTATGCAAACCCTTGTGAATGTCTCAAATCTTTTTCTGAGCATTTATAGCCATTATGCTGTCTGAGTCATCCTAGATTTCTAAATAGTATGATGCATTTTAAATCCTTTCCTCCCATTCCTGATGTCCTTTTGGGCCAGATTAAGCACACTAAACAGTCTGTTGAGGTACTCTACTGCCTCGACATATAAGATGGAGCTAGTATTATGACCCTAGGCATCCTGGAAGATCACCTAGTAATCTAGTAATGCTTTTTGTTCCTAGTGTGATGATTCTGGCCGCCGTTCTCGAAAGCATCCCGTGATTCTATTTAGTTAGTAGGTATTCTATTCCTGGGTTTTGAACCCGAGATTCACTCCACTCACCTCCTGTTGATAGTGTTTGCTAGTTCCTTTAGGGTATTAGTAACCTTTGCGATAGTCCTCAAGGTTTGTGGTATTTTCTTCTTCCAAATACCATGAACTTCTTATGGTAGAAGTTCTTTGAACCAAAAGATCACAACCAGAGTGCTCTTAATGAGTTCTCCATTCTACATTGTGAATCTGCCAGTTCTACCTTTCTGCATGGGTTATCCGGAAGAAATGTTGAGCTTTGCTCGACATACTAATCTATGCATCCAGAACTCAAAAAGTGATATGTTCCTTTGAGTTGTCCCTTTTTAGTTGTGTTTTGACCCTCTTGTATCAGTTGATAGTCAGGAGTAGTTGTGCATTCGTGTTATCGATGCCTATTATTCTTGTGGTCCATCAATTCATTCTATTTCAGAATGACTAGGAGAAACAAACTCCAGTACCTCGTCCAATTCTAGGATTGGGTCAAAGCAATTGTACCCCGCAGACCAAAATGCCAATCCAGCTTTTGTTCTCTTCTACCTTGGAGTGTTTCTCTCTTTATGTTAGGATTGTCATGAGTATTGCACCATCTCTTTGAATTCTTGATGCAGTGATACTTCTTGCCATCATTGTTCATTCCTCGGTTCCCGTGTTATTGTAACCAGTATGCCGACAAGTGAATCGTGATGTGTGAAATCAATACCCCTGGCAACTGTGTTTCTTGGTACTTAATGGATGATAATTCCATTCTTAGCGTGTTGGTTACTGAACCATCATTCTAAGATTGATCATGCTACCTAGTCCATTTTCCCTGGTGCACTCCTCGATCAATGAGATAGGATTATGTCAATCCATCCCTCTTTTGATCATATCATCTTGCCCTGAGAAGCAAGATTGTTCCCGAGATTAATAACATATCGGTGATTCATGATTTTCCGAAAATCTTCTCAGAAGTATCACCAGGTTGTTCCCTGACTGTTATGTTGAGCTCGTGATCTAGTTGGTTTCTTGTAAACCACCCATTCTCCAAGAATCTGTGTTGGATACCCCTGAGCTAGTTGGTCAAGCTAAACAACAACTTGGAGATTTGGATGATAAAAGCTTTATCTGATTTAGTTCATTCCGAAGGGATATCTTTTTGTTTGTGTGTGTTGAAGAAATAGGATATTTTCATCGACTGTTCCTCGTGATAAGTTGTTGGACCTATTGTCTTATCCAATCTTTGATTTGAGTATGGGCTATCGTCAAGTCAAATCAGTACCAACAATGTTCGTAATGTTGCCTTACTCGTGGTTGATCCCTCAAGCATACATCATTACATCTTTTGGTCTGACTAATGCTATCATCTTGTTCACATAACCATGTAATCCCATCTTATGGAAATCTTGATAAATTGTTGTTGAGCCCATCGACAACGTCTTTATCTTGTCCATGATTCATGTTGAACATCTAAGCCAGTGTTGGAAACTTCTATAAGCATTATCTTCATGTCCTATTCATGAAGCATATGTTTGGATGAAAGCAGTGACTTCCTTTAATTCATGTGCATTTGATGCAAGTTGCCGCCGTGAATTCGAGAGAGTCAATGTTGCTTCCTATGGAATCATCCCAAGTCAGTCATGCATATGTGCAAAGTATTCTGTGGTTTGGAGACTTGAAACCTTCATTCTATGTGAATCCCTAGCACACCAAGCCACTGATTGATTTGTTCAAGGAGAAAAAGTTTCTTCTTAAGAGCTAGACTTACGCAAGGACTTAGATATCCTCAATGATGGTTCCCCACCTGGACTCGGTAGTCTTTTATTATAAGAAAACTACATGGTCATGCTTGTCTGGGATAGCGTGTTCACATGTTGTAGCAGAACATCTCATGTTTTGGAGCTTGTTATCATAGTTCATCTCCCGAGAATCTCGCAATGTCATCTCATCGATTTGTGTTGCAAACTTTCATTTTTCTTTCTATACTCGATGAGTCTGGAATATCCTGACACCAATCAGATCTGAATCTCAAGCAGATGTGATGGTTGGAACATTTCCCAAGAGCTATAATATTGGTCTCTAGGTAACCGGTAGAGTGGATGTCGTGGCCAACACACCCAACCGGAATACCTATTGGTGTAGTATCTTGCTTGAAGAAGTTGGCCACCTCCCCATAAGGATCTCGTAGAATTTATTCCAGTAGTTGTTCCTTATGGATTTTTGTGCTCCCGAAGTCCGACCTTTTACTTGATGTTCTAGATACCAAACCATATCAATAAATGGGTTAAGCTAGCACATCAAGGAGAACATTAGAAGCGGAGTGCTAAATGTCTCTTAGTCGATCATCCAGATTTTGATCCCTTGGCCTCACTAATGTGAAATCTAAGGAAGTGCTATCTTTCTTTGCATATGCATCCTCCACCATTATTCATCATGGTAGTATGTTGTGTTGCTAGGATCCTTGACACGGATATTGGTAAAACTTGTTGAATATGGAAATGCTCAAGTTCTTGAGAGCACGCGCAATCACTAGGATTTATCGTTGGCATTAATTGGGATCCGCTCTTAGTTTCCTCGGTTATGCTATAACCTTTCCAATAGTGGAATCTCTCTCTACTGTTGGGTTTCTCCCAGATACTAGAATCATTACCTGCATTTGCATTTTCTTCCTAGCTTGCACCGCCATTGTGTCATCCTACTATGGACTACCCTTCTCAGTAATTATTGATCAGGATCATCTTCAAAGTGGTCCTACCATGGGTTCCATCCATTCCCGATGATAAGCAAAAATCATTCCTTGCATTGTCTTCAACAAGGTAGTGAACATCATCCATTCTAGTCCGGGTATGCCATCCCTTCGTACTCTGCCAACCGATTGTTGTGATTTGCCTTATGCTGGTATAATGAGTTTCAATGATCTCTGAATCAAAAGTAATCCTTTTTGCCACTCAAGGGAATATTTCTGCGAGTCACCTTCCTCTGAGATGTCTCGTTATGGTATCATGGCAACTCAACTCCTCGCTACGTTGACAACCGTTCACCACATTCTTAAGCGTGAAATTGTTTTCTACCTAGTGAACCTTCGTCATCTGTTACACTCCATCCCTTAGGATGTATGTTGCATGTCTCAGCTACAGAGCTGTTTCAACGTCTCATTCCGTGAGTTGATCATCGGTTGTTCGATCTTCGAGAAGATCGTTCCTTCTAGAGTTTTTCCTTTTCCTCTCATTATCATGTTGGTTGGAGTTCTCAGAGCAAGACGTCGAGACAAGGATGGTGACAAATCAACATTCTTACGGAGTGCAACCTGGATCGTGAAGATTGAGTTAGTTTGCGTTTCCCCTTCATCTTACCCTACGCTTGAATCTCGGGACGAGATTCTTGTTTAGTGGGGGCGAGTTGTCACATCCCTAGCTTCTGGTGCTTCCTAGTGTTTGCACCTTGCTTGCATCATGTTTAACTTCCATGGAAATTTGAAATGGGGACTGTTAAACCCTAGCAGCAAATGAATTCAACTAGGGTCAAAATTAAATCTTTTCAATGATCCTGAAATGCCCTTCTAAAATGTTCATCATATTTGCCTTGGTCCATAACCTCTACCAAGAATGGTGCTCAGTTTTCTAGGACACTTTGGATCTTTGAATTAAATCTTAAAGTATTTGAATTTGGACATTTAAATGCTATAACTATGTTTAAATATCCAAATAATCTTGGAAGAATTTTGGGGCTATTGGAATTAATTTCAGAGGTGCCCATAAATACTTTCAACATTGTAGAATAAATAGAAAACAGAAACAAAATTAGAGAAAGAGAGAGAGAGAGAGAGAGAGAGAGAGAGAGAGAGAGAGAACTGACCTGGCACTTACCTGTCCCGCTTGGACGGCCTGCTACTGTGCGGCCCAGCCCACAGCGCAGTGCCAGTTACCCTCAACCTCCCTCCAGGAGGATGAGAGGCGCTTGGCCACCGCACGCAAGCACGCGCCCCGGCCACCTCCTGCTTGCCGCTTCGCCCTAGTGCAGCCATGCCACCCCCTCGACCCTCTCTTGCTCTCCCAGTGCCTCTGCCCCTCCTCTGGCTCTCTCTTTCGCACGACCGAACGCCGCGGCCGCCGCTCACACTACGTATAGCCGCAGCCACCCCCGTGCCTCTTCATCATGACCACGAGCTCCGCTAACCAATATAGCACCTCCCACTGAAGAATGCAATCTCGGATGGCGTCCATCGTCTCCACCGTCGCCTTCTCCACCACCGGCCGCCGAGGATCTTCTCCGTCGATTCGGTCACTCTGGCACGTCCCCGAGCCTGCTAACCATCCCTACAGCTCTGTGGTGAGCCGCTGACCCGATTGCCCCTTGCCACGTCATCCCTAGCATCCTGTAGCCGCCGTCCCCATGAGTTCTGAAGCTCGCCGCCGTCAGGTCTCATCGCCGCGGCGGCCAGAGCTAGCTATGACCGCAACCGAGTACTGCAACATGCTCAGAACACCATCAGGAGCCTAGAACAGTCACCCGTTGCTCCTGCCGTGCTCTGTAGCGTCGTTTTCACCGACGCCCGAACTCCGGCCGCCGCGCAAGTCATTGCCACCGTCGATTTAGACCACCGGAGCTGCTACTTCCCGCACCCCTGGACGCGGAGCACTCCAGGCTTTACGTAGAGCCTAGTCGTGCGCCAGTCGACCACCGGAGATTTCCAAAGCTCGCCGCCGTGTTCTATAGTCACCGGCGACTTATCGCCGGCGTATCTGACGTGGCTATGTCATTAGCTGCTAATGACCCCACTAATCAACTCCCTGGGCCACTGCCACATGGGCCCACTCCCTTAATTAATCACTATTAATTCCTATTTAGTTTAAATTTAATCACACTGGACCCACGCACCAGAGTTGATCGTGCTGACGTGGCCGTTGACCGGACCCACCTGTCTGTGACTCTAGCCAACATTGGGTCGATGACCTATGGGTCCCACCTGTCAGTTTTGACCCGAAGCAGCCCCGTTGACTTGCTGAGATCGCACTGACATAGTGCTGATGCAGTAATCACTTTTCTGGATTTTAAATAAATCTAAACGATTTATTTCTTTTTAGAAAATGTCCTAAACTTCTAAAAATCATAGAAAATTATCTATAACTCTAAATGAAATAAATCATATATGAAAAATGATCAGAAAAATCCAATCTTTCCATCTGTACTAGTTTCATGCATGTTTAAGAAACTTAACCTTGCTGTTTAGTGCAAAACATGAGAAGGCACTATTTAAATTCATAAGTTGAGTTTGGGATTGAACCTTTGGTTCAAACTGACCCAACCCCATTTGGTTGTAGTTGCATGAGGCCAACACACTCATATTGCCATGTCATGATGATGCATCATATTGTGCATTGCATTGATTGTGTTCTTCCTGGATTGTCGGTATTTGTCCCCTCTGAGTAGACGATGTTTCGACGATGAGTTCGATGACACCGATGAAGAGCTATATTATGTTCAGAAGTGCCAGTCAAGCTAAAACCCCTTGTTCATTCTGATACAATCCCATTCTCTCGCTCTTGCTCTATTTTACTACATTAGGACAACAGCGATTCAACTGTTACATGTTGTGGTAGTTCAACCCCTTTCCTCTGTGTGACCTGCCATTGCAAGAGTAAATAGATGAAACCCATTAGCATGAGTAGGAGTTGTTTGAGCCCTGATGTGCCTACTCATCCATGTTTGTTTGTCATGCTTGCTACTGCTTAGAGTTGAGTCAGGTCTGATTTGTCGGGAATGAATTGGAGGTGTGTGAACATGTCCTACTGTTGAGACCTAAGTGTGTGAACATGATTTGGTAAAGGTATCGATGAGAGACCATGTAGGACTACATGGTGGGTTCTTTCATTGAAGCCGTCCTTCGGAACTGAGTTCTGCGTTTGTGATCCATGAGCAGCTACTACCATGCAGTGGGCCCAAAACCAATGGAACCTCTCAACTTATTAACTGCCCTTGCCCTCTGTCCAGGTGTTGCAACTAGTTTCTGGTGTTTGTAGGAGATGTGTTGGAGGCTGTGTGGAGCACTGACCCTAGGGGTGGGCTATGATGCGGTAGATACACCGTAGCATGGTGTACTGGGAACCCGTTTGCACACATCATTTGGGGCCGTAAGTGAAACCCCGGCCAGATCTCCTCACGGAAGGAACCAGAATAGGCGATAAACTTGGACTAGAGACGTGTGTGGTTAGTCAGGTCATGGCCGACTCCCTCGCCAGGCTTCCGCTTTTAGGTTGCCGAGTTACACATCATGTACATGGTGGTAAGTGGTGAGAGCATGTGTGAAGAAGTACACCCCTGCAGGGTTATAAATGATCTAGCCGAGTTACACAATGTGTACATGGTGGTAAGTGGCGAGAGCTTGTGTGAAGAAGTACACCCCTGCAGGGTTATAAATGATCTATTCGAATAGTCGTTTCCGCGATAAAGGACTTCTGGGTTGCCTGTATAGTTCATAGACAAGTGAAAGTGGATACTTTAAAATGCGCAAGATAAGCGTGAGTGCTATGGATGGCATTCTAGTAGGCAGGTGGGAGCGGATCCATAGTGGTGTATTGATTGGTGGATATGTGGACTCATGTGCGCCACCGCAAAAGAGTTACTTGCAGTCGTAGTTCAGGATAGCTACCGAGTCAAAGCTGGCTTGCTACAGTTAAACCCCACCATCCCTTTGTTGACAATCATGCATATGTAGTTAGTTCTAATGTAAGTCTTGCTGGGTACATTTGTACTCACGTTTGCTTAATTTATGTTTTTGCATAGAGATTTCAGTCTCGCTAGTAGTTCCGTGTGGACCTCGAGATTACACACAATATGCTCGATATGTGTAAATACAACATGGCATCACAACAAGACTCTATGAATCAAAGTATTTATTCATTAGGCTCCGAGGAGCGAGATATTACAAACATGGGTCTCATGACCCATCATTCAGAGCATACAAATCAAAGCACATGTGGAAGCTTAACATGTCTGGGTACATACATCTACAAATGAAAATGGCTGAGAAGCCTGACTATCTACCGAGGGCACAAGATCGTAGCTAAGGTATCAAGCTAAACGTCGAAGTCCACGCGGAACTACTAGCGAGACTGACGTCTCTCTACAAAACATAAAATAGGAAAACGTGAGTACAAATGTACCTAACAAGACTTACATCAGAACTAACTACATATGCATCGGTATCAACAAAGGGGGGGTGGTGGAGTTTAACTGCAGTAAGCCAGCTTTGACTCGATGGCTATCTTAAACTACGACTGCAAGTAACTCTTTTGAGGTGGCGCACACGAGTCCACATATTCACCATATCAATACACCACTATGGATCCGCTCCCGTCTCCTTACGAGAAGGCCATCCATAGCACTCACGCTTATCTTGCGAGTTTTAGGGTATCCACTTTCACTTGTTTATGAACTGTATAGGCAACCAAGTAGTCCTTTACTGCGGACAAGGCTATTCGAATAGATGATGTTAACCCTGCAGGGGTGTACTTCTTCACACACGCTCTCACCACTCACCGCCGTTTACACGACATGTACTCAGCAACCTTCAAGTGAAAGGCTAACGAGGGTGTCGGCCACGGCCTACCTAAACACTCAAGTCTCTAGTCCAGGTTTATCGCCTATCCAGGTTCCATCCGCAGGGAGTCCGGCCGAGGTTTCCACATACGGCCCCGGACGATGTGTACAGGGTTGCAAGACACCAAACGGGCGCCCGGCATGCCCAGCCACGGTGTATCTACCGCATCATAGCCCACCGCTAGGGTCAGCGCTACACACGACCGCAAACACATATCCTATAAACACCACAAAGTAGTTGCAACTCCTGGACAGAGAACTAGGGTGGTTAAGAAGCCGAGAGGGTCCATTGGTTTCGGGCCCAATGCATGGTAGTAGCTAGTTCTTAAATCACACATACAGATCTCGGTACTTAAGGACGGTTCCAATGAAACAACCCACCATGTACTCCTACATGGCCTCTCATCGATATATTTACCAAATCGTGTTCAACACACTTAGGTCACACATATTAGGACATGTACACAAGTTTCCAATTCATCCCCGATGAATCAGACCCGACTCAACTCTAAGCAGTAGCAGGCATGACAAACAAGCATGAATGAGTAGGCACATCAGGGCTCAAACAACTCCTACTCATGCTAGTGGGTTTCATCTATTTACTGTGGCAATGACAGGTCAAGCAGAGGAAAGGGGGTTCAACTACCGCAACATGTAAAAGTTGAATCGTTGTTGTACTAATGCAGTAAAAGGGACTAGGAGCGAGAGAGTGGGATTGTATCGGAATGAACAAGGGGGTTTTGCTTGCCTGGCACTTATGAAGATAATATAGTTCTTCACCGGTGTCATCGATCACGTCGTCGAAAACATCGTCGACTAAGAGGGGACGGTTACCGGCAAACAGAGAAGGACACAATCAATGCAATGCAACAATATGATGCATGAATGTGACATGCCAATATGCTGTTGATTGGCCTAATGTAACTAGCAACAAGTTAAATGGAGTTGGTTTGAACACTAGGTTCAAATTCAAACTCCATATGTGCTTTCTTAAATGCCATTTAATTGAATTGTCCTAAACAGCGGATATAAGTTGCTCTAAGATGCATGAGAATTCCATAAACAGATTATTTGGATTTTTCTGATCATTTTTCATATATAATTTGTTTCATTTGGAGTTACGGTTGATTTTATATGATTTTTAGAAGTTTTGGGTATTTTCTGAAAAAAATAAATCATTTCTGATTTATTTCAAAATTCCATAAAGTAATTACTGCGTCAGCCTGACGCCAGGGTGATGTCAGCAAGTCAACAGGGCTGGTTCGGGTCAAACCTGACCAGTGGGGTCCACTGGTCAGTGACCCAGTGCATCCTAGGGTCAATGACAGGTGGGACCGGTCAACGTTGACTTGACCTAAGTCAAAGCTGACACGTGGGGTCCACCCAGATTAGCACTAACCTAAACAGGAAGTTAGACTAAACTAATTGGGCTTGGGGACCCACATGTCATGGAAACATGCACTAACTAAACAAGATTAGCACCTAAGTTAATGGCGCCACGTCAACTGCCGGCGTTTAACCGCCGGCGACCACAGACCGCGGTGGTGCCCGCGTCGGGTTTGCTCTATGGGCATTCATTCAATGCGCGGGAGGGCGCATTCGAAAGAGGGGAGCCAGACGCCTCTGTTGGTGGCCATGGTTCGGGCGGGGGTGGACGGAGTCGGCGGCAACGAGCTTGGCTACGATGGCCGGAGCACGGGGTTGGTCGGGACGAGGCTGCAGGCCTCGGTAGGGGGTGCGGGTGGTGGCGTTGGCTTGCTGGGGAGCTACTGAGCATGTTGGTGTGCTTTCCCATGAGCTATAGCGTCTGAAACGACAACGACGACATGGCTGTGCAGAGATGAGCTCTTGGGTCTGGCGGAAACAACGGCTAGAGTGGCCAAATGGCATGGGAAGAAGAGGGGAACGGTTCAGCGGCTCACCGCAAGTCCAACGAGCGCGAGGGCGAGGCCGAGGATGCTCTGTGGGCGGCGAATCGAGCAACAGTGGATGTCGATGCAGAGGATGAAGATGGCGTTGAGGACGGCGTTGCAGGGCTTCCGATGTTGCGTAGCTCAGCGAGGAGGTCGAGGGCGATGTGGCGGAGCTTCTGGACTCATCGGCAGGGCGAGGGGTGGTCCGTGGCCGTGGTGGCAGCGAACGGCTGCGACGGGCGCGCTCGGGTGTGGCGTGGGAGAGAGCAGAGGAGGGGGGAGAAACACAGGAGAGAGTGAGGGAGGTCCAGGGGTGCGTGGTGTCACGAGGGAGGTCCAGGGCGACGAGGGGGAGCGGCAAGCAGGAGGTGGCCGGGGCGCGTGTGCGCGCACGGTGGCCACACGGCCTCCTGCCTACTGGCAGGAGGTGGAAGACGACATGGAGGAACCCCTAGTGGGCTGGGCTCGCTTTGCCCAGCTGGCTGCTACATTACCCGGCCAGGCGGGCTTTGCCAGGTAAGTTCCTTTCTTTTCCTTTTTTTGTTTTCTATTATTTGTAGTTTGTTTTGATTTGATTTAAATACCAAATCAATTTATAAGCTTCTGAAAATTTGCATGAGGATCAAATGGACAGAACCAAAGTCACACATGGAGTTTCAGAATTTTTGGACTTATAGTCAATATATAGTAAATATAAATCCAATCCAAATATTTGCTGATTTAATTCGAAGTCCCAAAATAAGTATTTCTGAGATTCCAAAAATATTGGTTTGAATTTTACCTATTGCCAATATTTTCAGAAATGAACAGGAACATTTTCTTGGGTTTATTTGAAGCAATTTTTAATGTTGATCATTTTTAGAAATGATTTCTGAGGCTTTCCACTTTCCCCAATTCAACTTTCATAAATTTAAACATGATGCAAGATGATTGATGCAAGGACAAGCAGTGACTATCTAGGGATGTGACAATTTGCGAGCGCATGTCCAGTTGAGGCTCGGTCTCCCCTTTCCAATCCTGCGACAGCTTAGTGCTCTACGCTGACAGGTCCCGGTCACCAGGTAGGCTGTAGCCGTCGCTGGAATGTCAGGTCACGATGTCGTGGTTAAGGCGAGGAGGTGAGCGGCACGAGGTACAGTAAGAGCTCCTGAGGCGCGATGCTCAAGAGGCCCCTTTAGCGCGCAAGCAGCTTCCTGAGGATGAGAAAGGGAAGCGACGTTGCCATAGCAGGGAAGCGAGAGGCGAGGGTCTTATGCCGTAGTGCTGGGTTGATTCAGGTGCAAGACTTATCTTGGCCTTTCGGAGTTGGTTCCTCGTGTAGTGCCCAATTTGGGTGTCGTCCACTATTGGGTAGCTAGGTTGGGCCCGTGCAAGCCTCTTCCTCTTCTCCATGCTCTCCTGTTAGCTCTGTGTCCTCAGGTCTCGGCCCTCGAGCGAGCTCAACCGACGCTGGTATGCCAGGTCGCGATGCCGTGGTCAACACCAGGGGGTGAGGGATGGAGGGCAGTGAGAGCTCTTGAGTCGAGATGCTTAGGAGCCCCCCTTTTAACGCGCAAGTGAAATGCATGGGAGAAGAGAGAGAGTCCATGGTACCACCCGCTGTAGTCCTCAGGAAGTTCCTGCAGGTTAGCGCTGGGAAGGGCACAACTCGCCATGGTGATTGCTGGTCCGTCACTGGCACGTGGGAGGGGACTCCGTACTACAGAGAGCCCCCGGGGCATGTACAGCCCCGCCCTGACACATGGCTTGCACGGTAGGGCTAGACGAGGTGTGTCTGGGCACTCGTGAGCCAGCGCGGGACTCACGAGGCCCTACCTCAAGGCGGGTTGCGCCTGGTCTTGGTTCTTGATGGCTGTGGTGTTCCTGCGAGATGGTTAGACAACCTGTGTCGAATGAATTTCCTGAGGCTATCGCACGAGAAGGCCAAGCACCAACGACCCCCGAAGGTGACGTGAACAGGGCCGGCCCGCCACACAGAGCTCAGCTGTTGGCTTTATCAACGCTGTAGGGACGGGCCCGAGCACAGACGCCGTGCCTAGCTTTCTTATGCGAAGGATCCTGAAGAAATACGATCGGCGCGCGGCTCCCATGGTGGGTGACAATCGAGCAGGTGATATCCATAGATAGATTACGCATGAAAAGCAACTAGCTTAGGGAAATGCAAGAACGATACATGCCACTGGGTCAGACCCTAGTGGCCTGGTGATGATGCAGCCCGAGGGGCGCCCCCAGCAGGGTGGACTAAATATGCAAACGGATACATGCCACAGGGACTGACCCACACGGCCTGGGAATGATGCAGCCCAGGGGGCGCTCCCAGTTGAATGAACTTGGAAAGGTGTCACCTGGTTTGATTATCGAAGGAGTGTTGGGGTAGCTGAAGACGCGTAGCGAAGAAGCCGCTCCTCACAAGCCATCGAAATCCTGACCCTCGGCACGCTCTGGAGTCTGGGGTGGTCTCCTGAGGACCGTCTCCATCTCTTCCAGGATTGCATGATGCCAGGCCTCTTGACCTGCCAAGGTGCACCGCAGGTTGCACTGGAAGGCGGCTGCTATGCTCGGCAAGCCAAACGGCATGCGAACGTAGCTGTGAGGTGGACCCTCACACTATCCAGCACATGAAGGCCAGAAGCGCTCCTAAGATGCGTCCTTGTTGAGCCCTGGGATGTCGATGACGATGTGCAGCTCACCACCCTCGCTTGGGTGGGGAGCGGCGCCACGTGGGCGGAGGTCCTCGCGTGTTGCTCTTGCTTCCTGAAGCTCCTGAGATGCCTTGGTGATGAACTCATGAGCGCCGGGTGCTCCTCGCCAAGTGTCCTCCCGAGGGAAGCGTGCCGTGAAGCACGCCTCCACGTGGTGCCCGAGCGCCTCCCTCGTGATGTTGGCCAGGCCCGAGGCCCTCCAGAAGAGAGCCCCCGAGCACTGCCCAAAGTGGGAGCTGGGCGCGCCTCCCTATGCCAGGGGGAGGCGCCCTAGGGGCTAGCGTAGATCCTGAAGTGGTGCCGCTAGAGGTGCCGCTCCCCTGAGGCCCAGTGTGGAATAGCTGCTTCTTTTTCTTGGGGTTGGCCTCAGGAGGTACTGCGCACCCACGCTGTCAGGGTCTTCGATTGCTGCAGCTTGGATGGCACGCTTGAGGGAGCACACCGTGTCTCTTTCTTCGCAAGGGACTGTGATGATCCCGCCGCTTCCCGGCATCTTGAGGACATTGTAGCCATGGTGGGTGACTGCCATGAATTTGGCCAGCGCTGGATACCCGAGGATGGCATTGTACGGCAAGCGGATGTGGGCGACATCGAAGTTGACGAGCTCGGTGTGGTAGTTTTCGCGCTGACCGAAGGTGACAGGGAGGCGAACTTGCTCTATCGAGGTGGTGGACCCGTCTGTCTCTCCTGAGAAAGGCTTGCTAGGCTGGAGCTGATCGTATAGCACATGAAGGCTATCAAACGTCTCGACGGACAGGACACTGAGCCCTGCGCTGCCATCGATGAGGGTCTTGGTGACTTGGACATTGCTGATGACGAGTGAACAGAGAATTAGGAGGATGCTAGTGGTTGCCGCGCATTTGAGCTGGTCCGCCGAGCTAAAGGTGATGGTGTACTTGGACCACTTGAGAGGACGCGTAGCCTCGATCTTGGGAAGAGCTGCATTCACTTCGCGAGAGAACTACTTGAAGATGTGCTGGGAGGCTGCAGCCCGAGCGCCAACAAAGATGCAAGCGATGGCGTGCGGCTCCTGGAAGCCCCCAGCCCCTTCGTCCTATTGATAGTCGTCGTTCCTCCATGGCGGCGGCAGTGGAGGGAGACCAGGGTTGTGTAACGCCCCGTGACCGATGTGCCAGGTGTCCTCCAGTTATTCGCTATTGTTGCCTTGTCATTGCTTGCGTGTCATGCATTGCATATCATGTCATCATGTGCATTTCATTTGCATACATGTTCGTCTCATGCATCCGAGCATTTTCCCCATTGTTCGTTTTGCAATCCGGCACTCCTATGTCACCCGGTGTCCCTTTCTACCTCTTTTCATGTGCGGGCATTAAACATTTTTGGATTGGACCGAGACTTGTCATGTGGCCTTGGTTTACTACCGGTAGACCGCCTGTCAAGTTTCGCGCCATTTGGACTTCGTTTGATACTCCAGCGGTTAACCGAGGAACCGAAAAGGTCTCGTGTGTGTTGCAGCCTAACACCCCTCCAAAGTGGGCCAAAACCCACCAAAACCCCCTCCATCATCTCGGTCGTTCGATCACGATCATGTGGCCGAAAACCGCACCTCATTTGGACTCTCCTAGCTCCCTCTACCTATATATTTGTGCTCTACTCCGAAATTTCCGCGCAGTCTAACCCTAGCGTCTTCCTCCTCGCGCCACCGGACATGTCTGTGCCGCACCGGACATGTCCACCGCCGCCGGCCACCTCGCTCCGGCCAACTAGGGGCCGACACGTCAGCCACAACCGCCTCCCGCGCCAACCCCGCCGTGCCACGTGTTCCGCGCCACCTCGCCGGCCTCTCCACAGCCGCGCAGCCCGCGCGAGACCCGCGAAGCCCAGATCGGGGCCTGTCGGAGCCCATCTGGGCCTGGGGCAACCACCGCTCGATCCGGAGCTCCTCCGCTCGCCTAGCTCCTTGCGCTCCTCGTCGCGAGCCGCACCTCGCCGCTGTGCTCGCCGTCGGCCACCGCCCCGCCGCCCGTTCGCTGGCGCGGCCTTCACTCGAGCTCCGCCAGCACCGGTGGTTGTCATCCTCACCGAGAATGGGCCCGTTTGACCCGATCTTTCCGCCCACGTCGACAGCCGCGGGGGTAACGTCCTCCTCCGGCCGGATCCGCCTAGAGCTCCCTCGACGGTGACCTCCCTCTTTGTCTCCGGCAACCGCGCAGCCCTTCTCCGGCGATCCTTGTCTCCCACGCCGCCGTTAACTTTTGCCTCGAGGTGGTGAAATTTCTTCTAAGTCCCTAGTTTGCAGATATTTTTTAGGCTTTTTCATCGCATCGTATCTCTGCATCCGTAGCTCAGATTCGTGAGTGTATCATATCAAAATGTTCGCCTCGACGAGGACATCATTTCATCTCATTGCATCATTTTCATTTGAGCTCATCTTGATGCCCGAAATGCTGTTGGAAGAGGGCTATGTAATGAATTTGTCAGATCTGTTTCATCAAATGGCCTTTTGTCATTTTGCCATGATTCATGTGTCATGCTATGATCCTGAGCTCTACATGTGTTTTGTAGAATGCCATGTTATCTTTACAGGGTGTATGCCATGTATTTTTGTGATCTTTGTGGTGACTAGCACACGCATGCAAAGTAGCTTACTCAATGATGCTGATTTCAGGGACTTAGAATTTCACCAAGTCCTTGCCCTGTCCTTATTTTTATGCCATATGTTCATGTTGTTTCCTAGTGATCCGTGCCTCTTTTGAGGACGATTAGTAAGGATGTTTTGTTAATATTGTTGTGCTCTATCCATCCATGTACTTGTTCGAATTTATGGAGCAACCTAGCTTGAGTCAATCGAGCTCTACTTTTGCTATAAAATAATCCTAGCAGATTGTTGACTTGTTTAGCAATTTTGCCGAGGATGTTGCTATTGATCCGGGCATGCTATATTATTGTTCTTGCCATGTCTAGCTTCTATGCCATGTATTCTTGATGGTTGTATGCTTAGTTTGTAATGCCATGCTCTGTAGTGAGTGCATCGAGCTCGTAAACATGCCTACTCGTTGACTAATTTGCATTCTCCAGTTTTTCACTGTCTGAATCTGTTTATGTTTTTGCCATGTTCACATGCTTGCAATTGTATTTTACGATCCCTTTTGACTCGAGATCACAAAGGGACTTTTGTTAAGTGCTTTGAGTAGCTTCATTCCATGCCTTGCTTTTCCATGTTAAGTTCCTGTAGCTTGTAGTTTTCATGCTCTAAATATTGCTTCCTGATGATAAATTCCAGACATGTGTTAAGTCTGAAACCTACTATCATTTGCACTTTTGCCATGCTTGTTTGAACCTGTTATTGATTGAATTAGCCGTATCTCAGTGTTCATCTTTTGTCAAGTATCATGAGTGGATCCCTGCCATGTATTTTGTTGTCATGTTTGGGTGTTGTAGCATATTTATCATGATGCATTTAGATGGCTACTTGCTGTTTAGCGCAGATCGGTGCTATAATTGTTTTGCTTGCCATTTCCAAACCGTGCATCCGATTCCGGTGATCTTTATATCGATTTCGACCGAAATCAACTCACCTTTCCAGTGACACTCTTGGATTTCCAATTTGAGGCCAGGTTAAATCATTCCTTTTCAAATCATGCATATGCATCACATACCGCATCCCGCATATCATACCATGTTCGTGTGTTGGTTGTTTACTATGTTGTGTGCTTCTTTCCGGTGTTGCTTCTTCGGGTTGGTTCCATTAACATTGCGTTTGTGAGGACCCGTTCTACTACGTCCGTTTGTCTTCTTCATGGACTCGTTCTTCTTCCTTGCGGGATTTCAGGCAAGATTACCATACCCTCGAAATCACTTCTATCTTTGCTTGCTAGATGCTCGCTCTTTTGCTATGCCTATGCTGTGATACCTAAAACTTGCTTATCATACCTCCCATATTGTTAAACCAAGCCTCTAACCCACCTTGTCCTAGCAAACCATTGTTTGGCTATGTTACCGCTTTGCTCAGCCCCTCTTATAGCATTGTTAGTTGCAGGTGAAGATTGGAGTTTGTTCCATGTTGGAACATGGATATTTTGTTAGGATATCACAATATCTCTTTTTTAATTAATGCATCTATATACTTGGTAAAGGGTGGAAGGCTCGACCTTATGCCTGGTGTTTTGTTCCACTCTTGCCGCCCTAGTTTCCGTCATATCGGTGTTATGTTTCTGGATGTTGCGTTCCTTACACGGTTGGATTATAATGGGAACCCTTGACAGTTCGCCTTGAATAAAACTCCTCCAGCAAGGCCCAACCTTTGTTTTACCATTCGCCACCTAGCCTTTTTTTCCCTTGGGTTAGGCCAACCCAAGGGTCATCTTTATTTTAACCCCCCCGGGCCAGTGCTTCTCTAAGTGTTGGTCCAACTGAGCGATGTCCGGAGCTACCAGGGGCAACTCTGGGCTGGCCCACCCGACAACTTGCTCATTCGGTGTGCCCTGAGAACGAGGTATGTGCAGCTCCTATCGGGATTTGTCGGCACATCTGGTTGGCTTTGCTGGACTTGTTTTACCATTGTCGAGGATGTCTTGTAACCGGGATGCCGAGTCTGATCCAATTGTCTTGGGTGAAGGAATATCCTTCGTTGACCATGAGAGGTTGTGATGGGCTAAGTTGGGACACCCCTGCAGGGATTGAACTTTCGAAAGCCATGCCCGCGGTTATGGGCAGATGGGAATTTGTTAATGTCCGGTTGTAGAAAACCTAAACTTGACCTTAATTAAAATACATCAACCGTGTGTGTAACCATGATGGTCTCTTCTCGGTGGAACACGCTGTTGGAGTTATGCTGGACATAGGTTGTTCTAGGGTCACTTCTTGATCATAGTTTCTCGACCGTGCTTTGCCTTCTCTTCTCGCTCTCATTTGCGTATGTTAGCCACCATATATGCTAGTGGCTTGATGCGGCTCCACCTCATACCTTTTACCCTTCCTATAAGCTTAAATAGTCTTGATCGTGAGGGTGTGAGATTGCTGGGTCCCCGTGACTCACAGATACTTCCAAAACCAGTTTGCAGGTGACGTTGATACTGTGCAGGTGACACAACCAAGCTCAAGGAGGAGCTCGATGAAGTTCGTGTTCGTTATGTTGTTCCGTTTTTAGTTGATCAGTAGCGAGGCCCAGTTGGGACGATCGGGGATCTGTGTAGCATTTGGGGTAGTCTTCTTTTATTTTGGTTCCGTAGTCGGACCTTGATTGTATCTGGATGATGTAATGCTTTATTCATGTAATTGTGTGAAGTGGCGATTGTAAGCCAACTATGTATCTTTCTCCCTTATGTATTACATGGGTTGTGGGAAGATTACCTCACTTGCGACATTGCTTTCAATGCGGTTATGCCTCTAAGTCGTGCTTCGACACGTGGGAGATATAGCCGCATCGAGGGCGTTACAAGTTGGTAATCAGAGCCTTCCCCGACTTAGGAGCCCCTGCTTGATCGAATCGCTGGTGTTGTTGAGTCTAGAAAAATGTTTTTGAGTCTTTTAGGATTATATATATCGGAGAGTTAGGACTTCTATTTACTCCTCAGTCCCTTCGTCGCTCTGGTGAGGCATCCTGACATAGAGTTTTGACTCTTCTCTTCTCAAATTTCACTAATTTTTTTAGGATCACACGGGTATCTTGGAATCGTTCTGATGGTTTTGTGACGAGAACATTGTTCTTGGTGCCTCCTCACATTTAGGGGTTGTGGCAGTGTCCCGGGGAGTTGAGCTCCAAGGTGTTGTCGTCACAATTTTATCGTTGCAGTTCTGGAATACCTGAGTTCGCCGACATCGAAAATCTCTTTTATGCAGTTGTTGGTGAGATAACCTCGACGCCACCCAGTACTAGGGCGGGAGTTTGGGAGTATTGCCATAACTCGTATAACGGATGCTTTTCAAAGGTTGAGGTAAACGATTTTCGAAGGTTTCTTGGTTATGTGTTGAAGGATGGATACAGCTGGATGTAGGATTTGCTAGTTTGGGTGAGATATTATACTTCCCCTGTATCCCCAACACCTGATTGCATAACTGGAAAATTTTGGGAGTTTATAAGTGGGAATTCGAGTAGCTCTTAGGATATCTTTCCGACAGATGTATGATATGAAATTGGGGTTCGACGTCTAGTGGTCCGCCTATCCACGGTTGGTTTTACTGTGGTCTCATTCTGTCTTAAAGAGTCCTTGGCTATGCCGACTCGGGGATGCTTCGTATGTCATGTGCACTGCCTTGTACATGTTGGTGCTATACGATCGAGCTCGTGTAGGCCCCACCATGAAAACTTCGGACGAAATCTCTATCATATGTTTGTTCTGGCTTATTCTACAAGCCAATACTTTGTTTTGTTTTTGAGTTGTGGTATTCGAGTTGCGTCAACGTCAAATGTTGATTCCATACCTTCCCCAAACGGTGTTCTCATACTCCGATGTGAATACCAATCCTTCATGTTAATCAAGATTGTCATGTCAATCATGTTCAACTGGTGTGTTTCTCTTCAAGTGGATCCGATTATTTCAACATCAGCAAGATCAATTATCAGTTCTTCTCAACGGTGTTTGTTTCATTCGTCTCCAAGCTGCCTTTGTTTTCCCACCCTCCCACCCTTGTTTCTTCAAGGACCCAGATTTCTTATTCAAGTATCATTTTATTGTTGTGAAGTCTTTCCATTCTTTTCCGTCAATGTCTTATCCGATGATTTCTCATGAAGATTCTAACGGAGCTTCAAGTTCGTCATTCCTCATTCTTTTCTTCTCCGGTGGAACTAATTCAAGCTTTTGGTGTTGATCATAACCCTTTCCTCATTTCAAATGCTTTACCATGCCGTTGCACCTCTTAACCTTTCACTTCTCACTATTCAATTGTTCCGGAGTGCTCAAGATATCTCGAAGATTCGTGTTTCCACTCTGCATTCGTTCAAGATCTTTCGAGGTTGTTATCTCATTCAAGCCATTTTATTCAACCGGTGCAATGTCTCTTTTCAAGCAATCGTTCTAGGGTGTATCTTTTCAGTGGGCCCTAACCCACAGGTCTTTTCCAGGATATTACCTGACTCTTCTAATTCTTGCCGGAGTTACTCTCAAATTCTTTTCCAAGTTTGACGTAAGAATGAGTTACCATCAGTCAAATGCCTTTTCTCCAAGATCTTTCAAATTCTTTTCATCGTTGGCTCAACCTTTCCATTCTTCATTCCGGAGTGCCTCTACAATTCTTGGTGGTGTTTCTCGTCGTAATTCTCAGATTTTGAAGACCGAAGAAGAGTTTTTTTCCTCCTTATGTCATTCGTTCTCTCAGAGATTCGTGATTCTAGTTTGAGGCCATCCTCTCATAATTGTTTTTGATTGTGGGAATTCTTTTCATCCATCCGGAGCATTTCATGAGTTGTTTTCTCTTTTCCTTCCTCCGGAGCCCATCATTTCAGAACACTTATTCATTTCTCAGCTTTCAGCTCTCGTTCTCCAACTGACGGGTGCTTCTTTCAAATATCCTCTTCTCAGTTCGTGATCTCTTCGTTCTCATGTATCTTAACTCTCTCACGTATCTTTGTTCTTTTGCTAATTCTTACCGGTGATTCATCCCTTTTTACTTTGTTCATTTCCAATCTTTATTGTGGTTCGTTCAAGATCTCTTCCTTGGTTGTCATATTAATTCATTCATTGTTTCGATTCCATCGGTGGTTCGTTGAAGACCTTCTCAAGTTTATGCAATATCTCTCTTAATCCTTTTTCAACGAGAATAAGTAGTATGCTAAATCCGTTGCTTGTCATCAACCTAAATTGATCAAGGATACGCATAACATAATCCTTATTCTTGCCTTATCCAAATGATGGATTCGTTCCTCCGGAGTTCGTTCGTAGTGACTAATTCTCGTTGCCAATTGTTCATCTTCTCTTTTTCCCGGAGTTCCAACCTATTTCAATTATATCACCACGGAGATTCATCTAAATCGTTATAAGGATTGACCTTGTGTTTTCAACTTCTCTTTCCTTCCGTTTGATAATTCTTTTGTTGCCGGAGTTCTTCATGGAGACCCGTCATGATGGTTCATAAAGGATTTAATCCCTTCTCGAAGTGTTCATTGAGATTTTTTTCAAAGGAGCTCAAGTTTTCTTCATCTTGCTATCCGAGTGCAATTCTTCCTACTTTATCATTGGAGGTGGTATTATGTCATTCTTCATAATTTGAGTTCATGTTTCATGATTCACATGTTGTTATGAATGAGGTATTTTAAATCCATCAACCTCTTTGTTGGAGTTATCTTGTGTCATGGTTCACCTAAAGCCTTCCCTAAGGATTGTTGATACCTATGGTGCTTAAAAGTGACCCAAGTTCTTCCTTATCCTCCCGGTGAAATATTTTCTCGTCTCCTTGTTCATATCAATCCAATTCTTTTTCCCGTAAGTGGTTGGTTGTCACCTCATAATTGGAGATGTATCCCATAAGACCATATCAAGGTTATTCTTTTCATTGTTGGTGTTCCAACAACTCCGCTCGACCCGTCTCCTAAGGATGCCTTCTCAAGATATTTTGTGGCATAAGATGGCATTTTCTTCTCCATTCTTTTATTTCAATTATCTATCTTCTATTCTTTTGTTCCGGAGCCATTGTGATGTTGCTCTTTTCTCTCATCATCTTGGATCGTGTTCTTTTCGTGCTTATCCATTTAACCGGAGTGTGTGCCCGCTGCTCAAGTTCTTTCATTTTATCAAGCCTTGCATATCTTTCCAACCGGAGTGCTGTTTGAAGTTGTTCTTGCTTGTTTCTCTTTTCTAACAGAGTGTTTTCAACTTCGTTCATCTTTGCTGTATTCTTTTCTCGAAATAGCTTAACCTTTTCAAGGTTCTTTGGTCTCACTCGTTTGTCAAAGAAGCAACTTAGCTTTACCTCTCCTCTTTATCTTTCGTTTTCCCTCCGGTGCCATTCTAGATCTCGGGACGAGATCCTCTTGTAGTGGTGGAGTGTCGTAACGCCCCGTGACCGATGTGCCAGGTGTCCTCCAGTTATTCGCTGTTGTTGCCTTGTCATTGCTTGCGTGTCATGCATTTCATATCATGTCATGATGTGCATCGCATTTGCATATGTGTTTGTGTCATGCATCTGAGCATTTTCCCCGTTGTCCGTTTTGCTTTCCGGCGCTCCTATGTCATCCCGTGTCCTCTTTTGTCTCTTATCGTGTGCGGGTGTTAAACATTTTCGGATTGGACCGGGACTTGTAATGCGGCCTTGGTTTACTACCAGTAGACCGCCTGTCAAGTTTCGTGCCAGTTGGACTTCGTTTGCTACTCCAACGGTTAACCGAGGAACCGAAAAGGCCTCGTGTGTGTTGCAGCCCAACACCCCTCCAAAGTGGCCCAAAACCCACCTAAATCCCCTCCATCATCTCGGTCGTTCTATCATGAGCGCGTGGCCGGAAACCGCACCTCATTTGGACTCTCCTAGCTCCCTCTACCTATATATTTGTGCTCTCCTCCGAAATTTCCGCGCAGTCTAACCCTAGCGTCTTCCTCCTCGCGCCACCGGAAATGTTCGCGCCGCACCGGACATGTCCACCGCTGCCGGCCACCTCGCTCCGGCCAACCGGGGACCGACACGTCAGCCACAACCGCCTGCCGCGCCAACCCCACCGTGCCACGTGTCCCGCGCCACCTCGTCGGCCTCTCCGCAGCCGCGCAGCCCGCGCGAGACCCGCGGAGCCCAGATCGGGGCCCGCCGGAGCCCATCTGGGCCTGGGGCAACTGCCGCTCGATCTGGAGCTCCTCCGCTCGCCTGGCTCCTTGCGCTCCTCGACGCGAGACGCACCTCGCCGCTGCGCTCACCGCCGGCCACCGCCCCGCTGCCCGTTCGCCGGTGCCGCCTTCACCGGAGCTCCGCCAGCCACCGGTGGTCGTCACCCTCACCGAGAACGGGCCTGTTTGACCTAATCCGTCCGCCCACGTCGACCGCCGTGCGGGTAACGTCCTCCTCCGGCTGGATCCGCCCGGAGCTCCCTCGACGGCGACCTCCCTCTTCGTCTCCGGCAACAGCGCAGCCCTTCTTCGGCGATCCTCGTCTCCTGCGCCGCCGTTGACTTTTGCCTCGAGGTGGTGAAATTTCTTCTAAGTCCCCACTTTGCAGATATTTTTTAGGCTTTTTCATCGCATCGTATCTCTGCATCCGTAGCTCAGATTCGTGCGTGTAGCATATCAAAATGGTCGCCTCGACGAGTACATCATTTCATCTCATTGCATCATTTTCATTTGACCTCATCTTGATGTCCGAAATGCTATTGGAAGAGAGCTATGTAATGAATTTGTCAGATCTGTTTCATCAAATGGCCTTTTGTCATTTTTGCCATGATTAATGTGTGCATGCTATGATCCTGAGCTCTACACGTGTTTTGTAGAATGCCATGTTATCTTTACAGCGGTGTATGCCATGTACTTTGGTGATCTTTGTGGTGACTAGCACAAGCATGCAAGCTAGCTTACTCAATGATGCTGATTTCAGGGACTTACAATTTCACTAAGTCCATGTCCTGTTTTTGTCTTTATGCCATATGTTCATGTTGTTTCCTAGTGATCCGTGCCTCTTTTGAGGATGATCAGTAAGGATGTTTTGTTAATATTGTTGTGCTCTATCCATCCATTTATTTGTTTGCATTTATGGAGCACCCTAGCTTGAGTCAAACGAGCTCTATGTTTGCTATAAAATAATCCTGGCAGATTGTTGACATGTTTAGTGATTTTGCCGAGGATGTTGCTATTGATCCGTGCATGCTATGTTATTGTTCTTGCCATGTCTAGCTTCTATGCCATGTATTCTTGATGGTTGTATGCTTAGTTTGTCATGCCATGCTCTGTAGTGAGTGCATCGAGCTCGTAAACATGCCTACTCGTTGACTGATTTGCATGCTCCAGTTTTTCCATAAGTCTGAATCTGTTTATGTTTTTTGCCATATTCACATGCTTGCAATAGTATTTTACGATCCCTTTTGACTCAAGATCACTAACGGACTTTTGTTAAGTGCTTTGAGTAGCTTAATGCCATGCCTTGCTTTGCCATGTTAAGTTCCTGTAGCATGTAGTTTTCATGCTCTAAAGATTGCTTCCTGATGATAAATTCCAGACTTGTGTTAATTTCACTAAGTCTGAAACCTGTTATCATTTGCACTTTTGCCATGCTTGTTTGAACCTGTTATTGAGTGAATTAGCCGTAGCTCAGTGTTCATCTTTTGTCAAGTATCATGAGTGGATCCCTTCCATGTATTTTGTTGTCATGTTTGGGTGCTGTAGCATATTTACCTTGATGCATTTAGATGGCTACTTGCTGTTTAGCGCAGATCGGTGCTATAATTGTTTTGCTTGCCATTTCCAAACCGTGCATCCGATTCCGGTGATCTTTATATCGATTTCGACCGAAATCAACTCACCTTTCTAGTGACACTCTTGGATTTCCAATTTGAGGCCAGGTTAAATCATTCCTTTTCAAATCATGCATATGCATCACATACCGCATCCCGCATATCATACCGTGTTCGTGTGTTGGTTGTTTACTATGTTGTGTGCTTCTTTCCGGTGTTGCTTCTTCGGGTTGGTTCCGTTAACATCGCGTTTGTGAGGACCCGTTCTACTACGTCCGTTTGTCTTCTTCATGGACTCGTTCTTCTTCCTTGCGGGATTTCAGGCAAGATGACCATACCCTCGAAATCACTTCTATCTTTGCTTGCTAGATGCTCGCTCTTTTGCTATGCCTATGCTGCGATACCTACGACTTGCTTATCATACCTCCCATATTGTTAAGTCAAGCCTCTAACCCACCTTGTCCTAGCAAACCATTGTTTGGCTATGTTACCGCTTTGCTCAGCCCCTCTTATAGCGTTGTTAGTTGCAGGTGAAGATTGGTGTTTGTTCCATGTTGGAACATGGATATTTTCTTGGGATATCACAATATCTCTTATTTAATTAATGCATCTATATACTTGGTAAAGGGTGGAAGCCTCGGCCTTATGCCTGGTGTTTTGTTCCACTCTTGCCGCCCTAGTTTCCGTCATATCGGTGTTATGTTCCCGGATTTTGCGTTTGTTACACGGTTGGGTTATAATGGGAACCCCTTGACAGTTCGCCTTGAATAAAACTCCTCCAGCAAGTCCCAACCTTGGTTTTACCATTCGCCACCTAGCCTTTTTCCCCTTGGGTTAGGCCAGCCCAAGGGTCATCTTTATTTTAACCCCCCCCCAGGCCAGTGCTTCTCTAAGTGTTGGTCCAACTGAGCGATGTCCGGAGCTACCAGGGGCAACTCTGGGCTGGCCCACCCGACGTCTTGCTCATCCGGTGTGCCCTGAGAACGAGATATGTGCAGCTCCTATCGGGATTTGTCAGCACATCTGGGTGGCTTTGATGGACTTGTTTTACCATTGTCGAGGATGTCTTGTAACCGGGATGCCGAGTCTGATCGGATTGTCTTGGGAGAAGGAATATCCTTCGTTGACCGTGAGAGCTTGTGATGGGCAAAGTTGGGACACCCCTGCAGGGATTGAACTTTCAAAAGCCATGCCCGCGGTTATGGGCAGATGGGAATTTGTTAATGTCCGGTTGTAGAAAACCTGAAGTTGACCTTAATTAAAATACATCAACCGCATGTGTAACCGTGATGGTCTCTTCTCGGCGGAGTTCGGGAAGTGAACACGGTGTTGGAGTTATGCTTGACGTATGTTGTTCTAGGATCACTTCTTGATCATAGTTTCTCGACCATGCTTTGCCTTCTCTTCTCACTCTCATTTGCGTATGTTAGCCACCATATATGCTAGTCGCTTGCTCCAGCTCCACCTCATACCTTTTACCCTTCCTATAAGCTTAAATAGTCTTGATCGCGAGGGTGTGAGATTGCTGGGTCCCCGTGACTCACAGATACTTCCAAAACTAGTTTGCAGGTGACGTTGATACTGTGCAGGTGACGCAACCAAGCTCAAGGAGGAGCTCGATGAAGTTCGTGTTCGTTATGTTGTTTCGTTTTCAGTTGATCAGTAGCGAGGCCCAGATGGGACGATCGGGGATCTGTGTAGCATTTGGGGTAGTCTTCTTTTATTTTGGTTCCGTAGTCGGACCTTGATTGTATCTGGATGATGTAATGCTTTATTCATGTAATTGTGTGAAGTGGCGATTGTAAGCCAACTATGTATCTTTCTCCCTTATGTATTACATGGGTTGTGTGAAGATTACCTCACTTGCGACATTGCTTTCAATGCGGTTATGCCTCTAAGTCGTGCTTCGACACGTGGGAGATATAGCCGCATTGAGGGCGTTATAAGTTGCCCTGAAGGCGGTCCTCACAAAGCTGGTCTCTCCAGGCGCCCTCACGAGGCTGGTCCTGCCAACGATCCTCGTGAGGCTGCTCGCGCCAGTCCTGGCGAGGGCCACGGTCGTCCCAACGTCCTCCACCTCGGCCATAGCCCCGGTCGTTGCTCTCGAGGCGTCGACTAAAGCATCCATCTTGAATGGCCCTGAGCTCTTGACATTCGTTGGTGTTGTGGGTGCGCACGCTCTGGAAGGCGCAGAACGTGCGACTGCCCTTGGACGACTCGGGAAGATCTCGGCCGTGCTTGGTGTCTGGTTCTGCTACGAGTATGAACACTCCTTTGTGCTTCACGTCTTTGACCTTGGCCTTCTTCTCCTCTGGATCTGCAGCAGGGAGCTCGAGGAGGGTGAGGCACCCCTCATCAACTCTTGCACACTTTGTTGCTATGTTGAACAGCTCCAAAGTGGTGCACAACTCCTCATGGATGGCGAGCTCCTCCTTCATCTAGATGTCACGTACGCCGTTAGAAAATGCTAAGCCGATGGCCTCGTCCGTCACCTTGGGGATCTTGATACGCGCGCTGTTGACGCACTGGATGTACTTCTGCAGGGTTTCTCCCGGCTGCTGCTTGATGCGGCGCAGGTCACTCGCGATCGGGGACGGCCGCGACTGCCCTGGAAGTTGGCGATGAAGTGGTTGCGCATCTCATCTCAGTAGGTGATCGATCCTGGGGGCAGGTTCAGGAGCCATGAGCGAGCGCCATCCTTGAGAGCCATGGGAAACCAGTTCGCCATGACCTTTTCGTCGCCATTCGCCACCTCGATGCTAAGCTCGTAGAGCTGCAAGAACTCCGCAGGGTCAGGGGTGCCGTCGTAGCGAGGAGGCAGATCCGACTTGAACTTGCCCGGCCAAATGACACTACGCAGCTCAAGAGTGAAGGCGCGGTAGCCCGCCGTGGCCACCAGGGCCCGTCGCGGAGGTGGAGCTTGACCTTGGCGTCCCTGCGGAGTAGGGTTTTACGCCTCACGGCGGCCCGAACCTGGGTAAAATTGCACGTGTGATCTCTGTTGTGCTGTCCCATGCTCTTCTTCTCTTTGTGCAGTGTGACATCCCCCCTGCCGAACCAGCAAGGGACCCTTGCTCCCATAGGTGGTTGTGGTTTCCTGCGACATCTTTGGCGCATCAGGTAGGGGGATCACTTGCGCGAACCTGAAAGCGTGAGCGCAGTGTGCCATATCTATGGGAGTCCACCCGAAGCTTTTCGCATCGGCGGCACCTGCGAGGATGCGTAGACCAAGCGGGGCCACCCCCACACCCACCTCATCCATTACCACGTTCTGTCATGGCCACAACTATGGTGGAGATCGTGCCTGCGGGGATTTGATCCTCCCGGCGACCCATGTAGTGTGACCGTTGCTTAGGCGCCATCCGGAAGAAGGGACGAGGCAAGCGGTGATGTCGCTTGAAGCTACGTCGGTATTTCCCAGAGAGGAAGGGATGATGCAACACATCGGTGGTAGGTATTTCCCTCGGATGTGAAACCAAGGTTATCGAACCAGTAGGAGAATCAAGCAACACAACGTAAACAACACCTGCATACAAATAACAAATACTCGCAACCTGACGTGTAAAAGGGGTTGTCGATCCCTTTCGGGTAGCGGCGCCAGAAATTGGCAAACGGACGTGAGAGAGTTGTAAATATTGATAGATCAAACGCCTAATAAAATAAATTGCAGCAAGGTATTTTTAATTTTTGGTTTAGTACATCTGAAAATAACAGGCAAATAAAATAGATCGCGAAGGCAAATAATATGAGAAAGAGACCTGGGGGCCGAATGTTTCACTAGTGGCCTCTCTCAAGAAAAATAGGTAACGGTGGGTAAAAAAATTACTGTTGGGCAATTGATAGAACTTCAAATATCCAGGCAATGATGATTATATAGGCACCACATCCAAGATTAGTAGACTGACTCCTGCCTACATCTACTACTGTTACTCCACACATCGATCGTTATCGAGCATGCATCTAGTGTATTAAGTTCATGGTGAAACGGAGTAATGCAATAAGAACGATGACATGATGTAGACAAGATCTATCTATGTAGAGATAGACCCCATGGTTTTATCCTTAGTAGCAACAATAAATACGTGTCGGTTCCCCATCTGTCACTGGGATCAAGCACCGTAAGATCAAACCCACTACAAAGCACCTCTTCCCATTGCAAGATAAATAGATCAAGTTGGCCAAACAAAACCCAAATATCGGAGAATAAATACGAGGATATAAGAAATCATGCATATAAGGGATGAAAGAAAATCAAATAACTTTCATGGATATAAAAAGATCGATCTGATCATAAACTCAAAGTTCATCCGATCCCAGCAAACACACCGCAAAAAGAGTTAAATCATATGGATATCCAAGAGACCATTTTATTGAGAATCAATCGACAGAGAGGAAGCCATCTAGGTACTAACTACGCATCCGAAGGTCTACAAAGAACTACTCACGCATCGTCGGAGAGGCACCAATGGAAGCGATGAACTCGTCTGTGATCGTGTCTACATTGGATCTGGTGGTTCTAGACTCTACAGCAGCCGGAATTGATTTTCGTTGACTCCCCTAGGGTTTATATAATATTCGGGTATTTATAGAGTAAAGAGGCGGTCCGGGGGCAGCCGAGGTGGGCACAACCCACCAAGGCGCGCCCGGGCTTCCTGGCGCGCCTTGGTGGGTTGTGCTCTCCTCGGAGCACCCCCCAGGCGCAGCGTTGGCCCATTAGGTGTCTTCTGGTTCATAAGAAATCTTCGTAAAGTTTCATTGTATTTAGACTCCGTTTGGCATTGATTTTCTGTGATGCAAAAAACGTGCAAAAAACAGCAACTGGCACTTGGCACTATGTCAATATGTTAGTACCAAAACATTATATAAAATGACTATAAAATGATTATAAAACATCCAAGATTGATAATATAACAACATGGAACAATCAAAAATTATAGATACACTGGAGATGTATCAGCATCCCCAAGCTTAACTCCTACTCATCCTCGAGTAGGTAAGTGATAAAAACATCATTTTTGATGTGGAATGATGCCTAACATGTCATATCGTATTCTTTTCGTTATAGCATGGACATTTGGACTTTTATATTGTTCGAAGCAATAGTCTAGTTTTGACATGATAACTTAAGTACTCAAGCATATCAACAAGCCACCATGTCTCTCAAAATATCAACGCTAAAATAAGCTATCCCTATCCCATCATGCTCAATCATTGATCCATTCATGAAACACACTGGCATATTAACTACACCCAATGCTCAAGTACGATCATAGTGCCTCCTAGTTGCTGCTTTTATAAGAGAAGATGGAGACTCAAATTCAAAAAAATTTGCATAAAGTAAAAGAAAGGCCCTTCGCAGGGGGAAGTAGGGATTTGTTGATGTTCTAGAGCTCAAAGCAACAAACTTAGAGATAAAAATATTTTGGGAGGTGTGTCCTTCCCACCAACGAAAATGACTTAGACTTCCCAACACTTTCCATGCTAGATATATCATAGGCGGTTCCCAAACAGAAAATAAAGTTTTATTCCTTTTTCCACCATACTTTCACTTTCCATGACTAACCATATCCACGGGTGCCTTCGATACCAACACTTCTGAAGGAATTTATTATTTGACAACATAAAGTACATTCATTTTTCATTTCTAGACTGGGCATCCCTAATACCTTTGCCTTACTCTCGTGCAATGACAAGTGAATAAACACTCATCTTGAGAATAACACATCTAGCATGGAAAATATTAGCTACCCCTCACCGCTCCACGAGCGAAATGAACACACAAAAGAGAAGTTTATTTTGAAAATTAGAGATGGCACATAAGAATTTGCTTAGAACGGCAAAAGAATACCGCATATAGGTAGATATAGTGGACTCGTGTGGCAAAACTTGGTTTAAAGGTTTTTGGATGCACAAGTAGTGATCATACTTAGTGCAAAATGAAGGCTAGCAAAAGATTGAGAAGCGACCAACCAAGAAACAAATAATCTCATAAGCGAGCATTAAGCATAATTAACACCGAATGATGCACCACAAGTAGGATATAATTTCATTGCATAATTATTGACTTTCGTACTTGCATAGGGAATCACAAACCTTAACACCAATATTTTAACTAAAGCATAATTACTCATCAACATAACTCACATATCACATCATCATATATCAAAACTATTAATAAGAATCAAGTTTATTTTGTCCAATGATCTTCATCAAAGTTTTTATTATATCCTTCTTGGATATCTATCACTTTGGAACTAATTTTCATATGTTTCTTTTGATAACCTCAAACAAATATAAGTGAAGATCATGAGCATACAATTTCTTTCTCTCAAATTAATTTAAGTGAAGCAAGAGAGAATTTCTTGAAAATTTTACTAACTCCCAAGTAAATCTAACTTAAGAAAGAGATCATTTCTTCAAAAATACTAAAGCACACCGTGCTAAAAAAGATATAAGTGAAGCACTAGAGGAAATCCATAGCTCATAAAAATTTAAGTGAATCATATAGAGCAATTTTGACAAGTCATGACATGATGTTGGCTCTCTAAAATAGGTGTGTCTAGAAAGGAATCAAGATTTAAAACACAAACTAAAAAAATAAAAGACTCGTATCATACAAGACGCTCCAAGCAAAGCACATAGTCTGTGACAAATAAAAATATAGCTTCGAGTAAAATACCGATGGTCGTTAGAAGAAAGAGCGGATGCCACTCGGTCGCATCCCCAAGCTTAGTTGCTTGCTCTCTTTTGGATAATAGCTTGGGATGCCGGGGCATCCCCAAGTTTAGGCTCTTCTTACTCCTTGTTCCTTCATCCATCGTAAGATAACCCAAAACTTGAAAACTTCAATCACACAAAACTCAACAAAAGCCTTCTTGAGATCTGTTAGTATAAGAAAAAAAATCACTACTATAAGTGTTGTAGTAAACCAGTTCATATTTTTTCTTGCATTATATCTACTGTATTCCAACTTTCTATGGCAAAAACTCATCAAAGAAAATCATGGAGCCATCAAAACAAGCACACAACACAAAGAAAACAAAAGCTGTCAAAAAAAGAACTCTCTGTAGCAATCTGGGTGTTCGAATACTTATGTAAAACCAAAAACTTTGAAAAATTAGGATTACCTGAGAAATTTGTATATTGATCTAATGCAAAAGGAATGGGTACTTTATCGCTCTCTCGTTAAAAATAAGAATTATTTTAGTGAGCGCAAAAATTTCTGGTTTTTCAGCAAGATCAAACAACTATCACCCAAGAAGATCCTAAATGCTTTACTTGGCACAAACACTAATTAAAACATAAAAACACAATCATAATAGTAGCATAATTGTGCTAACACTCACAAACAGGAAGAAAAAAGCAAAAATAAATTTTATTCATTGGCTTGCCTCCCAACAAGTGTTATACTTTTACACCCTTAGCCAGGCACAAAGCAAGGATCTATGTTTTGTCATCCTTCTTCTTAATTCCCTTAGAGGTGTTTTCACCACGGGTTTTGTAAAAACAACATAAAACATATTATCCATAGAAACCTTAGCATTATTTGCCCATTTATCATAACCACGTTGATTTCTGGCAACAATCCAACAGTAATGTTGATTAACATTATTGAAAACTTGTTGGATTATATCTAAAACAGGGACTTCTTTTTTAAGGTTCTCATCAAAGATTCTATTATCCCCAAGAAGATGCCTTAAAGTATAATCACTATTGTAAAGAATTTCATCTATCAAGGGCTTTTCACGATTCATAGCATAAAAATCAAAGATTTCCCTAGCTTCCCGTATGATATAGTCGAACTCATTCATAAGAACGAGAGTGGCCAACTTTTTAGCTCGAGGATTATTTATAACGGGGAGCTCAAAAAACAATCTTTGCAAAGTGGGATGCATACGGAAAAATTTAATTTTGAAGTTTCCGAACTAGTTCTGAAATAGAATCCACATAAGATCTAGTAGTTCCAAGTATAGGATCATCATCAAGACTTAGATTTCCCACACAATTGAAAAATTCTTGGATACGTTCCTTTCCCATAACATTCCCTTGGCCGAAGATAAAAGTTTTAGAATCCAGATTGCCCGTACGTCCAATCTTAGGAGTTAGGCCATCATCTGTTGGTGCCATACCAAAATCACACATGGTAACAAGCAAAGGATAGATCTGACGAGAAAACAGTGAACAAAAAAGAGGGGCGAATAAAACGGAAATTTTTTGCGAAGTGGGGGAGAGGAAAATGAGAGGCAAATGGAAAATAATGTAAATTGCGAGGAAATGAGATTTGATTAGGAACCTGGTATATGTTGAAGATCCTCCCCGGTAATGGCGCTAGAACTTTCTTTTGATGTCGCTTGAAGCTACGTCGATATTTCCCCAAAGAGGAAGCGATGATGCAGCACAGCGGTGGTAGGTATTTCCCTAAGATGTGAAACCAAGGTTATCGAACCAGAAAGAGAACCAAGCAACACAACATAAATAGCACCTGCACACAAATAACAAATACTCGCAACCCGACTTGTAAAAGGGGTTGTTAATCCCTTTCGGGTAGCGGCGCCAGAAATTGGCAAACAGACGTGAGAAAGTTATAAATATTGATAGATCGAACGCCAAATAAAATAAATTGCAGCAAGGTATTATGTATTTCTGGTTTAGTAGATATGAAAATTAAAGGCAAATAAAATAGATCGCATAGGCAAATAATATGAGAAAGAGACCGAGGGGCCCTAGGTTTCACTAGTGGCTTCTTTAGAGAAAAATAGCTAATGGTGGGTAAACAAATTACTGTTGGGCAATTGATAGAACTTCAAATACTCATGACGATATCCAGGCAATGATCATTATATAGGCATCACGTCCAAGATTAGTAGACCAACTCCTGCCTGCATCTAGTGTATTATGTTCATGGGGAAACGGAGTAATGCAATAAGAACGAAGACATGATGTAGACAAGATCTATCTATGTAGAGATAGACCCCATCGTTTTATTCTTAGTAGAAACGATACATATGTGTCGGTTTCCCTTCTATCACTGGGATTAAGCACCGTAAGATCAAACCCACTACAAAGCACCTCTTTCCACTGCAAGATAAATAGATCAAGTTGGCCAAACAAAACCCAAATATCGGAGAAGAAATACGAGGCTATAAGCAATCATGCATATAAGAGATCAAAGAAACTCAAATAAGTTTCATGGATATAAAATGATAGATCTGGTCATAATCTTAAAGTTCATACGATCCCAACAAACATACCGCAAAAAGTGTTACATCATATGGATCTCCAAGAGACCATTGTATTGAGAATCAAACGAGAGAGAGGAAGCCATCTAGCTACTAACTACGGACCCGAAGGTCTACAAAGAACTACTCACGCATCATCAGAGAGGCACCAATGGAAGTGCTGAACCCCTCCGTGATAGTGTCTAGATTGGATCTGGTGGTTCTAGACTCTGCGGCGGTTGGAATTGATTTTTGTTGACTCCCTGGGGTTTCTGGAATATTGGGGTATTTATAGAGCAAAGAGGCGGTCCGGGGGGCACATGAGGTGGGCTCAACACACCAGGGCGTGCCTGGACCTCCTGGAGCACCCTAGTGGGTTGTGCTCTCCTCGGATGTCACATCCCTAGTTCTAGTATGACCTAGGCTAGCCTTCTTGTGAGCATCATGTTTAAATTTCATTTAAATTTGAAATGGGGATTGGTGAAACCCTCAGAAATCATTTCTGGAAATAACCCAGATAAAAATTGCTCCAAAAAGGTCGAAGAAAATGTTCATGTTGCTCTCTGAAAATATTGGTCAGAGGTAAAATTCAAACAAATATTTTCAGGAGCTCATAAATATTTATTTTGGCCATTTGGAATTAATCCAGTATTTATTTGCATTGGATAAATATTTTTATATATACAAAATATTGTCCAATATTTCTGAATTTGGTGAGGGGCTTTACAGTGGTCCAACTAGTCCCTACTAAAATTTACAGAATAAAATAAGTTGATTTACTATTTTAGTAAGTCAAAACAAATGTCAGAAAAATAGAAAAGAAAACAAAAAAAGGAAAAACCTTAACTGGACCTACCTGTGGCCTGGCACTGTGCGGCCCAGCAGGCCGGCCTAGCCAGCTGGCCGCGCCAGTCGTTCCCTTCCTCGCGCGAGGAGGACAGGGGCACGCGCTCGCCGCGCGCGGCCACGCGGCCGGCCACCTCCTGCCTGCCTGTTCCTCCCCCTCATCGCCTGGATGCCCCGTGTGACGCCACACGCCGCCCCGCACCTCTTTCACTCTCTCCCGTGGTCATTCCCTCCTCTGCCGCTCTCTCTCTCAACCGCTCGACCACTGCCGTCGCCGCCGCTCGCCGTTGCCGTAGCTACCGCCACCCCCTCGCCTCTCAGACAAGTCCAACAGCTCCGCGCCGTCGTCCTCGTCCTCTCTGTCATGCCATGCGTCGCCGGACACCACATGGAGACGTCACTGCCGTCGTCTTCCTCATCAGCCACTGGAGATCGCCGCCGACATCCCGTCGCCTCCAAGCCATCCCCGAGCGCGCTGAGATCACCGAAGGCCTCGCTGTGAGCTCCTCTACGAAACCCCTCTTCTCCCCCTCGTTTGGCGCATTCCAGCTCCGTTCCCCGCCATGGCCCTAGCTCTTCACCGCCGTCCGTGTCGCCGCTGTCGCGCTAGCCGCTACAGCTCGCAACCACGCGCGTCACAGTGCTCCTGGTGATGCCAGGAGGTCGTCGAGGCACTCCGTAGCCCCTGCCGTGCCCCGTAGCTCGATCCCGCCCGAACCCGCGCCCCGGCCGCCGCCTTGATCTTCGCTCTGGCGCTCCGGCCACCCTAGCTCCTCCTACCTTCTCCACTGGATGCGCGCGAGCCTGGGCTTCGCGTAGGTGGTCTCCGCCTCCTGAATGGTCACCAGAGCGACGAACCCGAGCCCTCCGCCGTGTCTATGGACGCCGTCGACTAACCGCCGGCGGGTTTGACCCCACTGACCAGGAGGTTTGACCTCCCGTGGGTCGCTGCCAAGTGGGCCCTGGCCCCAGCTAATCCTAGTTTAGTTTTTAATTAAGTTTAATTAACTCCACTGACATTTTAGTTAGTAGGAGCTTAACACTAATTAAATTAGATTAGTTAGTTAGTCACTAACGTGTGGACCCCACACGTCAGGTTTGACCCGAGTCAACCTAGTTGACCTACTGACGCAATGCTGCTACCATGCTGACGCAGTAATGGTTTTCTGGATTTAAAATAATTCAGAAAATTCTAGAAAATGTTATAAACATCAAAAAATCACAGAAATTCAACCGTAGCTCATATTGAAATAATTTATATATGAAAAATTATCAGAAAAATTCAATCTATCCATCTGTACCATTTTCATGCATGACAAACCAACCTATACATGCTGTATATATGGAAACACACTTATGGCATTTAAAGGGACTTAAATTAGAGTTGCATTTGAACCTTTGGTTCAAATGGACCTCTTCCAAGTTGAATGCTAAATGCATTAGCTCAAACAACATCACATCTTCATGCCATGTTCATGCATCATATTGTTGCATATGCTTGTGTTCTGATTACCGACACCGTTCCTTCTCGATAGGTCCTGCTCCGTAGACCGATCCAGAGTACCTGTCAGTGGAGCAGTGCCCCCTCTGTTGATCTCCCAGGCAAGAAAACCCCCTTGTTCATTCCGATACAATCCTACTCTCTCGCTCCTACTCTCATTTATTGCATTAGGACAACAGCGATTCAACTGCTACTTTATGCTGCGGTAGTTAAACCCATTCCTGTGCATGACCTATCATTGCCACAGTAAATAGTTAAAACCCACTAGCATGTGTAGGAGTTGATTGAGCCATGTTGTGTTACTACCATGCCATGCCTGCTATTTCTTAGAGTTGTGTCATGTTTGATTCATTGGGAATGGATTGGAGTGTTAAGATATGTTCTGGTGCTGAGAGTTAAGCGTGTGAACACGATTTGGTAAAGGTAGTGGTGAGAGGCCATGTAGGAGTACATGGTGGGTTGTCTCACTGGAACCGTCCTTAAGCACTGAGTTCTGTGTATGTTGTCCAATGACTAGCTATTAACACACATTGGGTTCGGTAACTCGACCCCTCTTGACTTATTAGCCAACTTTATCTCTGTCCAGGAGTTGCAACTAGTTTCTGGTGTTTGTAGGTAGTGCTATTTTTCTACCGAGTGGCACCCGGCAGGGTGGACTTGGGACAGACTAGGCACACGTGGCCCGGTATACCGAGTGGCACCCGGATGGTGGGCTCGGGAACCCTGTACACATCGTTTGGGGCCGTGAGCGAAACCCCAGCCGGATCTCCTTGCGGATGGAACCCGAATAGGCAATAAACCTGGACTAGAGTCTTGTATGGTTAGTCAGGTCGTGGCCGACACCCTCGCCAGGCTTCCGCTTGAAGGTTGCCGAGATACATGACGTGTACATGGTGATAAGTGGTGAGAGCATGTGTGAAGAAGTACACCCCTGCAGGGTTATCATGATCTATTCGAATAGTCGTGTCCTCGTTTATGGACTTCTTGGATGCTTACGTGGTACATAGACAACTTAAAGTGGATACTCTAAAATTCTCAAGACAAGTGTGAGTGCTATGGATGGCCTTCTCATAGAGAGACGTGACTGAATCCATAGTAGTGTATTGATGTCGTGATTAGTGGACTCGTGTGCGCTGCCTCACCTCAAAGAAGTTTCTAGTTGTCGTAGAACATGATAGCCACTGAGTCAAAGCTGGCTTGCTGCAGCTAAACCCCACATTACCTTCTTGATACAAATGCATGTATGATAGGATCTGATGTAAGTCTTGCTGAGTACCTTTGTACTCACGTTGCTTTATATATGTTTTGCAGGTGAGACATCTGTCTCACGAGTAGTACCGCGTGGACTTCGACGAGTAGCTTGTTCCCTCAGCTACGATCTTGTACCCTTGGGAGGGACTTGTAGATAGTCAGGCTTCTCAGCCTTTTTCTTTTGTAGTTGTCTGTACTCAGACATGTAATGCTTCCGTTGCTTCTATGCTCTGAATGATGGGTCATGAGACCTCTGTTTGTATTAATGCTATGTGGCTCTTCTGGGCCTTTATCTATATGAGTTTGAGTTATGTTGTGATGCCATGTTGTACAACACATACTTGCATGTTATGCGTACGTGTGACGTGTATTGCTATGTGTGGGATCCGACAACCTAGTTTTTTATCCTTGGTAGCCTCTCTTATGGGGAAATGTAGTCTAGTGCTTCCACTGAGCCATGGTAGTCTGCTACAGCCCGGTTCACCGGAGTCCTGCTAGCCCAGCACTACTGCAACGGAACACTTAGACTGGCCGGCGTGTGATTCACATAGTTCATGTGTCTGTCCTTTCGGGGAAATGTCACATGGTGACTTTTGGAGTCCTGCTAGCCTGCTACATCCCGGATTCTCGGAGTCCTGTTAGCCCAGTTGCTACAGCCCGGATTCACATGCTGCTGACCGACATGCTCGATGTTGTTTCATGTATGCCTGTCCCCGTAAGTTAGTGCCACTTTGGGTTCACGACTAGTCATGTCGGCCCGGGTTCTCTGTCATATGGATGCTAGCGACACTATCATATACGTGAGCCAAAAGGCGCAAATGTTCCCGGGCCATGGTAAGGCGACACCCGTGGGGATACCGTGCGTGAGGCCGCAAAGTGATATGAGGTGTTACAGGCTAGATCGGTGTGACTTAGAATCGGGGTCCTGACATCGAAGCACCCCCCAGGCGCAGCCTTGGCCCATTAGTTGTCTTCTGGTCCATAAAAAATATTCGTAAAGTTTCGTTGCATTTGGACTCGGTTGGGATTGATTTTCTGCGATGTAAAAATATGCAAAAAAAAACAGCAACTAGCACTTTGGAGACGACAACGAACATGCAAAAAAAACATGTCAATAGGTTAGTACCAAAAAATGATATAAAATGACTATAAAATGATTATAAAACATCCAAGATTGATAAAATGACAACATGGAACAATCAAAAATTACAGATACTTTGGAGACCTATCATGCGGGTGCGAGGTTCCTCTTTTCCATCCTTTCCCTTCGTCAGCAGCCAAGCCGCTTTGACCCTGGCGTCACAAATATCGATGGCTACCAAGCAATACTCGGTTCAACATTTACCACGTGTTGGGAGCTCCTGAGTGGAGCGTTGGTATGAATCCATTGGTCGATGCCCCGACAAGCGCACTCTGGCAAGGCCGTCTGCATTGGCGTGGTCCATGCGACATTGTTGCCAGACTGCTCGAAAGGAGCGGGGGAAGGGGAGTGGGACCAAAAGAAGCCCGACGCAATATCCCACCGCCCGCCAAGCGGACACGACGTGTATTGGCCCCTTCCGTGGACCAGAAAATCATTAATTTGATTCCCCTCATTCCAGACATCGTGGGCGCGTCCTACACATGTGGCCTGGTAGGATGAAAAGTAGCAGAAACAAAAGCTCAGTGCACGCCATCATTTCTTGTTGATGTTTGGTAACACAGTAGTTTCAAAAAAAAATCCTACACACACGCAAGATATATCTAGGTAATGCATAGCAACGAGAGGGAAGAGTGTTGTCCACGTACCCTCGTAGACCGTAAGCGGAAGCATTATGACAACGTGGTTGATGTAGTCAAACGTCTTTACGATCCGACCGATCCTAGCACCGAAGATACGGCACCTCCGAGATCTGCAAATGTTCAGCTCGGTGACGTCCCACAAACTCTAGATCCAGCTGAGTGTCGAGGGAGAGTTTCGTCAGCACGATGGCGTGGTGACGGTGATGATGAAGCTACCGGCCCAGGGCTTCGCCTAAGCACTACAATGATTTGACCGAGGTGGATAATGGTGGAGGGGGGCACCGCACACAGCTAAACAATGTGAACTTTTGTGTTCTTGGGTGCCCCTACCCCCGTATATAAAGGAGCAAGGGGGAGGCGGGTCGGCCCTTGGGGCACCCAAGGAGGGGAGGAACCCTCCTCCTAGTAGGAGTAGGATTCATCCTTTCCTAGTCCTACTAAGAGGGGGAGGAAGGAGTGGGAAAGGGGAAGGAAAAGGGGGGCGCCGCCCCCCTCCTAGTCCAATTCGGACTCAAGGGGCAGGGGGGCCATGGCCTGCCCTGGCCGCCCCTCTCTCTCTCCACTAAGGCCCATCTAGGCCCATTAGTTCCCCGGGGGTTCCGGTAACCCTCCGGCACTCAGGTTTTATCCGCAACAACCCTGAACACTTCCGGTGTCCGAATATAGCCATCCAATATATCAATCTTTATGTATTGACCATTTAGAGACTCCTCGTCATGTCCGTGATCACATCCGTGACTTCAAACTACATTCGGTACATCAAAACACATCAACTCATAATACCGATCGTCATCGAACGTCAATCGTGCGGACCCTACGGGTTTGAGATCTATGTATACATGATCGAGACTCATCTCTGGTGAATAACCAGTAGCGGAACCTAGATGCTCATATTGGTTTCTACATATTCTAGAAGATCTTTTTCTGTCAAACCGCATAACAACATACGTTGTTCCCTTTGTCATCGGTATGTTACTTGCCCGTGATTCGATCGTCGGTATCTCAATACCTAGTTCAACCTCGTTACCGACAAGTCTCTTTACTTGTTCCGTAATGCAACATCTCGTAACTAACTCATTAGTTACATTGCTTGCAAGGCTTATAGTGATGTGCATTACCGAGAGGGCCCAGAGATACCTCTCTGATATACAGAGTGACAAATCCTAATCTCAATCTATGCCAACTCAACAAACACCATCGGAGACACCTGTAGAGCATCTTTATAGTCACCCAGTTACGTTGTGACGTTTGATAGCAGACTAAGTGTTCCTCCGGTATTCGGGAGTTGCATAATCTCATAGTCATAGGAACATGTATATGTTATGGAAAAAGCCGTAGGGCATATTTATCATGATATAAGGAAATATAAATAACAACTTTGTTATTGCCTCTAGGGCATATTTCCTTCAGTCTCCCACTTGCACTAGAGTCAATAATCTAGAATACATTGTGATGATTCTAACACCCATGGAGTCTGGGTGCTGATCATGTTTTGCTCATGAGAGAGGCTTAGTCAACAGGTCTGCAACATTCAGATCCGTATGTATCTTGCAAATTTCTATCTCTCCCTCCTTGACTTGATCGCGGATGGAATTGAAGTGTCTCTTGATGTGCTTGGTTCTCTTGTGAAATCTGGATACCATTGCCAAGGCAATTGCACCAGTACTGTCACAAAAGATTTTCATTGGACCCGATGCACTAGGTATGACACCTAGATTGGATATTAACTCCTTCATCCAGACTCCTTCGTTTGCTGCTTTTGAAACAGCTATGTACTCCGCTTCACACGTAGATCCCGCCACGACACTCTGCATGGAACTGCACGAATTGATAGCTCCACCATTCAATAAAAATACGTATCCGTTTTGTGACTTAGAGTCATCCGGATCAGTGTCAAAGCTTGCATCAACATAACCATTTACAACGAGCTCTTTGTCACCTCCATAAACGAGAAACATATCCTTAGTCCTTTTCAGGTATTTTAGGATGTTCTTGACTGTTGTCCAGTGATCCACTCCTGGATTACTTCTGTACGTCCGTGCTAAATTAATAGCAAGGCACACATCAGGTATGGAACACAGCATTGCATAATGATAGAACCTATGGCTGAAGCATAGGGAATGACTTTCATCTTCTCTCTATCTTCTCAAGTGGTCGGGCAATGAGTCAGACTAAACTTCACACCTTGTAACACAGGCAAGAACCCTTTCTTTTCTTGATCCATTTTGAATTTCTTCAAAACTTTATCAAGGTATGTGCTTTGTGAAAGTCCAATTAAGCATCTTGATCTATCTCTATCGATCTTGATGCCCAATATATAAGCAGCTTCACTGAGGTCTTTCATTGAAAAATTCTTATTCAAGTATCATTTTATGCTATTCGAAAATTCAATATCATTTCCGATCAGCAATATGCCATCCACATATAATATCAGAAATGCGATAGAGCTCCCACTAACTTTCTTGTAAATACATGCTTCTCCAAAAGTCTGTATAAAACCATATGCTTTGATCACACTATCAAAGCATATATTCCAACTACGAGAGGCTTGCACCAGTCCAAAAATGGATCGCTGGTGCTTGCGAACTTTGTTAGCACCTTTTGGATCGACAAAACCTTTTGGTTGGATCATATACAACTCTTCTTTAAGATATCCATTAAGAAATGCAATTTTGACATCCATTGGCCAAATTTCATAATCAAAAAATGCGGCAATTGCTAACATGATTCGGACGGACTTAAGCATTGCTACGGGTGAGAAGGTCTCATCGTAGTCAACTCCTTGAACTTGTCTAAAACCTTTCACAACAAGTCGAGCTTTGTAGACAGTAATATTACCGTCAGCGTTAGTCTTCTTCTTGAAGATCCATTTATTCTCTATGGCTTGCCGATCATCGGGCAAGTCAACCAAAGTCCACATTTTGTTCTCATACATGGATCCCATCTCAGATTTCATGGTCTCAAGGCATTTTGCGGAATTTGGGATGATCATCACTTCCTCATAGTTTGTACGTTCGTCATGGTCAAGTAACATGACCTTCAGAATAGGATTACCGTACCACTCTGGTGTGGATCTTACTCTGGTTGACCTATGAGGTTCATTAGTAACTTGATCAAAAGTTTAATGATCATCATCATTAGCTTCCTCACTTACTGGTGTAGGAATCACTAGAACTGATTTCTATGATGAACTACCTTCCAATAAGGTAGTAGGTACAATTACCTCATCATGTTCTACTTTCCTCCCACTCACTTCTTTCGAGAGAAACTCCTTCCCTAGAAAGGATCCATTCTTAGCAAAGAATATCTTGCCTTCGGATCTGTGATAGAAGGTGTACCCAATAGTCTCCTTTGGGTATCCTATGAAGACACATTTCTTCGATTTGGGTTCGATCTTATCAGGTTGAAGCTTTTTCACATAAGCATCACTGCCCCAAACTTTAAGAAACGACAATTTTGGGTTTCTTGCCGAACCACAGTTCATAAGATGTCGTCTCAACGGATTTTGATGGTGCTCTATTTAACGTGAATGCAGCCATCTCTAAAGCATAACAGCAAAACGATAGCGGTAAATCAGTGAGAGACATCATAGATCGTGCCATATCTAATAAAGTGTGGTTACGACGTTCGAACACAGCATTACGTTGTGTTGTTCTAGGTGGTGTGAGTTGCGAAACTATTCCGCATTGTTTCAAATGAAGACCAAACTCATAACTCAAATATTCACCTCCACGATCAGATCGTAGAAACTTAATTTTCTTGTTACGATGATTTTCCACTTCACTCTGAAATTCTTTGAACTTTTCAAATGTTTCAGACTTATGTTTCATCAAGTAGATATACCCATATCTGCTTAAATCATCTGTGAAGGTAAGAAAATAATGATACCCGCCGCGAGCATCATACCTCATCGGAGCGCATAAATCAGTATGTATTATTTTGAACAAGTCTGTTTCTTGCTCCATTGTTCCGGAGAACGGAGTTTTAGTCATCTTGCCCATGAGGCATGGTTCGTAAGCATCAAGTGATCCATAATCAAGTGATTCCAAAAGTCCATCAGCATGGAGTTTCTTCATGCGCTTTATACCAATATGACCTAAACGGCAGTGCCACAAATAAGTTGCACTATCGTTATTAAACTTATATCTTTTGGCTTCAATACTATGAACATGTGTATCACTACTATCAAGATTTAGTAAAAACAGACCACTCATCAAGGGTGCGTGACCATAAAATATATTATTCATATAAATAGAACAAGCATTATTCTCTGATTTAAATGAATAACCGTCTCGCATCAAACAAGATCCAGATATAATGTTCATGCTCAACGCTAGAACCAAATAACAATTATTTAGGTCTAAAACTAATCCTGAAGGTAGTGGTAGCATGCTGATGATGATCACATCGACTTTGGAACCATTTCCCACGCGCATCGTCACCTCGTCCTTAGACAATCTTCGCTTAATCCATAGCCCCTATTTCGAGTTGCAAATATTAGCAACGGAACCAGTATCAAATACCCAGGCGCTACTGCGAGCATTAGTAAAGTACACATCAATAACATGTATATCAAATATACCTTTCACTTTGCCATCCTTCTTCTCCGCCAAATACTTGGGGCAGTTCCGCTTCCAATGACTAGTCCCTTTGCAGTAGAAGCACTCAGTCTCAGGCTTAGGTCCAGACTTGGGCTTCTTCACTTGAGCAGTAACTTGCTTGCTGTTCTTTTTGAAGTTCCCCTTCTTTCCTTTACCCTTTTTCTTGGAACTGGTGGTGTTGTTGACCATCAACACTTGATGCTCCTTCTTGATTTCTAGCACTGCAGCCTTTAGCATTGCGAAGAGCTCGGAATTGTCTTATCCATCCCATGCATATTATAGGTCATCACGAAGCTCTTGTAGCTTGGTGGCAGTGATTGAAGAACTCTGTCAATGACACTATCATCAGGATGATTAACTCCCAGCTGAGTCAAGTGGTTGTGGTACCCAAACAATCTGAGTATATGTTCACCGACAGAACTATTCTCCTCCATTTTGCAATAGTAGAACTTATTGGAGACTTCATATCTCTCAATCCGGGCATTTGCTTGAAATTTTAAATTCAACTCCTAGAATATCGCATATGCTCCATAACGTTCAAAACGTCGTCGAAGTCCCGGTTCTAAGCCGTAAAGCATGGCACACTGAACTATCGAGTACTCATCAGTTTTGCTCTGCCACGTGTTCACAACATCTGGCGTTGCTCCTGTGGCGGGTTTGTCACCTAGCGGTGCTTCCAGGACGTAATTCTTCTGTGCAGCAATGAGGATAATCCTCAAGTTACGGACCCAGTCCGTGTAATTGCTACCATCATCTTTCAACTGAGCTTTCTCTAGGACCGCATTAAAATTCAATGGAACAACAGCATGGGCCATCTATCTACAACAACATAGACATGCAAAATACTATCAGGTACTAAGTTCATGGTAAATTGAAGTTCAATTAATCAAATTACTTAAGAACTACGACTTAGATAGACATCCCCCTAATCATCTAAGTGATCATGTGATCCATATCAACTAAACCATGTCCGATCATCACGTGAGCTGGAGTAGTTTTCAAAGGTGAACATCACTATGTTGATCACATCTACTATATGATTCACGCTTGACCTTTCGGACGTAGTGTTCCGAGGCCATATCTTCATATGCTAGGCTCGTCAAGTTTAACCCGAGTATTTCGCGTGTGCAAAACTAGCTTGCACCCGTTGTATGTGAACGTAGAGCTTACCACACCCGATCATCACATGGTATCTCGGCACGACGAACTATAGCAATGGTGCATACTCAAGGAGAACACTTGTACCTTGAAATTTAGTGAGAGATCATCTTATAATGCTACCGCCAAACTAAGCAAAATAAGATGCATAAAGGATAAACATCACATGCAATCAATATAAGCGATATGATATGGCCATCATCGTGTTGTGCCTTTGATCTCCATCTCCAAAGCACTGTCATGATCACCATAGCCACCGCTTGACACCTTGATCTCCACCGAAGCATCGTTGTCGTCTCGCTAACTATTGCTTCTACGACTAACGCTACCGCTTAGTGTTAAAGTAAAGCAATTACATGGCGATTGCATTTCATACAATAAAGTGACAACCATATGGCTCCTGCCAATTGCCGATAACTCTGTTACAAAACATGATCATCTCATACAATAAAATTTAGCATCATGTCTTAACCATATCACATCACAACATGCCCTGCAAAAACAAGTTAGACGTCTTCTACTTTGTTGTTGCAAGTTTTACGTGGCTGCTACGGGCTGAGCAAGAACCGTTCTTACCTACGCATCAAAAACCACAACACGGTATAGTGATTGCTTTTTGATCTTCAGAAAGAACCCTGTTCATTGTATCCGATTCAACTAAAGTTGGAGAAACAGACACCCACCAGCCACCTATGTGCGAAGAACGTCGGTAGAACCAGTCTCACGTAAGCGTACGCGTAATGTCGGTCTGAGCTGCTTCATCCGACAATACCGCTGAATCAAGAATCAACTAGTGATGGCAAGTAATATGTATATACCCATGCCCACAACTCCTTTGTGTTCTAATCATGCATATAACATCTACGCATAGATGTGGCTCGGATGCCACTGTTGGGGAACGCAGTAATTTCAAAAAAATTCCAACGTGCACGCAAGATCTATCTAGGTGATGCATAACAACAAGAGGGAAGAGCGTTGTCCATGTACCCTCGTAGACCGTAAGCGCAAGCGTTATGACAACGCGGTTGATGTAGTCAAATGTCTTTATGATCTGACCGATCCTAGCACCGAAGGTACGGCACCTCCGCGATTTGCACACGTTGAGATCAGTGATGTCCCGCAAACTCTAGATCCAGCTCAGTGTCAAGGGAGAGTTTCGTCAGCACGACGGCGTGATGATGGTGATGATGAAGCTACCGGCACAAGGCTTCGCCTAAGCACTACAACAATATGAGCGAGGTGGATTATGGTGGAGGGGGGCACCACACACGGCTAAACAATGTCAACTTGTGTGTTTTAGGTTGCCCCCTGCCCCCGTATATAAAGGAGCAAGGGGGAGGCATGACCAGCCCTTGTAGGATTAGGATTCATCCTTTCCTAGTCCTACTAGGAGGGGGAAGGAAGGAGTGGGAGAGGTGAAGGAAAAGGGGGGCGCCGCCCCCTCCTAGTCTAATTCGGACTCAAGGGGGAGGGGGCACGTGGCCTGCCCTAGCCGCCCCTCTCTTGATCCACTAAGGCCCATCAAGGCCATTAGTTCCCAGGGGTTCTGGTAACCCTATGGCACTCTAGTTTTATACGAAACCACCCAAACACTTCCGGTGTCCGAATATAGCCGTCCAATATATCAATCTTTATGTCTCAACCATTTCGAGACTCCTCGTCATGTCCGTTATCACATCCGAGACTCCGAACTACCTTCGGTACATCAAAACACATAAACTCATAATATCGATCATCATCGAACGTTAAGCGTGCGTACCCTACGAGTTCGAGAACTATGTAGACATGACCAAGACTCATCTTCGGTCAATAACCAATAGAAGAACCTGGATGCTCATATTGGTTTCTACATATTCTACGAAGATCTTTATCGGTCAAACCGCATAACAACATACGTTGTTCCCTCTATCATCGGTATGTTACTTTCCCGAGATTCAATCATCGGTATCTCAATACCTAGTTCAACCTCGTTACCGACAAGTCTCTTTACTTGTTCCGTAATGCAACATCTCGTAACTAACTCATTAGTTACATTGCTTGCAAGGCTTATAGTGATGTGCATTACCGAGAGGGTCCAGAGATACCTCTCTGATATACAGAGTGACAAATCCTAATCTCAATCTATGCCAACTCAACAAACACCATCGAAGACACCTGTAGATCATCTTTATAGTCACCTAGTTATGTTGTGATGCTTGATAGCACACTAAGTGTTCCTCCGGTATTCGGGAGTTGCATAATATCATAGTCATAGGAACATGTATATGTTATGGAGAAAGCAATAACAACAAACTAAACGATCATCGTGCTAAGCTAATAGATGGGTCAAGTCAACGACATCATTCTCTAATTATGTGATCCCGCTAATCAAATGACAACTCATGTCTATGGTTAGGAAACATAACCATCTTTGATTAACGAGCTAGTCAAGTAGAGGAATACTAGTGACAATTTGTTTGCCTATGTATTCACACATGTACTAAGTTTCTGGTTAATACAATTCTAGCATGAATAATAAACATTTATCATGATATAAGGAAATATAGATAACAACTTTATTATTGCCTATAGGGCATATTTCCTTCAGTTGATGCATCTTAGATTTTTGCGATCATTTATCTCTTAACTTTAGATTTTTGCGATCATTTATCTCTTAATTATTTTTCCAACTAGGCCAAAGCCCACCCAGCCGCGCCTCCCCGCAGCGCACTTCCCCGCACGCGCGCCTATAGCAGGCCGCTGCCGAGCCCACCTCGCTGTCGTCTCCCTCCCTGTGCCAGAGTTTGACTCCCACACATCATCGGACGCCGCCGTAGCCGCCGCGGACTCCTCCACTCCGGAGCCAGAAGCTGCCGCCGCGCCATTGCCTCCCCACCGAGCGACCCAGACCACCTGGTCCCTCTCCGAAGCCACCACCACAACTCCCCCTCTCACCCGCATCTCCCCGTGCCCTCGCCTAAGTTTCATAGCCACTGGAGCCCCGTCGCCATCGACTCCGGTAGGCGTCTCCGCTTCGAGCTCGCTGTCGTCCTCCTCCTTCCATCTCGGACGCCACCTCGACCACCACTAGACTCGTCGTCAACCGCCGCGGTAAGCGCCTCGTCCGTCTGATCTACTATCGACGGTCCGGATTAGATCTAGGTTTCGTTTTTATTATTATTTCAAACCGGTATGTTTAGTTAATGAACATTCGTTCGTTTAGCGTTGGCAGTGGACTTTTCACTATATAAGCCTCAGCAGTGAACGTTCATATATTAGATTTGTTTCTGGCCAGGGACCCGTTTGTAAGTATTTTAATTGCAGTATAGCCCTTGGTTTTCAAACACTCACAACTTTTTACTAACTTGTCCAAATCCAACGAAACCAATGCCCACTCCTTAGTTATGAGCTCCTCTTAACTAGTAAAACAACTCAAACATATTTTTGAAAGTTTCAAAATTTGAATTCAAACAAATTTGCATTTGGACTTCGTTTGATCATAACTCGAGTTTTATAACTCCGTTTGAGTTGATTCTTTTTGCAAATAGAAGCTCTTGACCTAAACTTTCTGATAAGACCAAATTCACCAAATTTTGGTACTGTTAGAGATTGTTTTATGTTGTAAGAGTTATTTGCCTGTTTTCGAAGTTCTCTGAGATCTTTTCTTCAAAACTTTGCGTGATTGCTTATGTGTGGTTACTATTGCTTGCTCACGATAGATTGACCGGAGTGTGACGCATAGAACTATCAGGAGTTATGAGTGTGAATCATCTTCATCAACTATACAAGGGAAGTTCACACTTTGATCATACCTTTTCATACCTAGTTTTACTTGCATTAGTTTCACCCTCAAACATTGCATGGTTAGGATTTCATTAATGGTTAAACTTAAGGTGGATACTTTATTACACATTTGGGTGGATTGGTGATACATCTCCAATGTTTCTACTTTTCCAAACACTTTTGCCCTTGTTTTGGACTCTAACTTGCATGATTTGAATGGAACTAACCCGGATTGACGTTGTTTTCAGTAGAATTACTATGGGGTTATTTATGTGCAGGAGCAAACATTCTTGGAATGACCTGAAACTTCATGGAGCCACTTTTCAGAAAATAAGAAAAATACCTGCAGAAGATGAAGGCCAGGGGGCCCACCGTCTCTCCACGAGGGTGGGGGGGGGGCGCGCCTGCCCCCCTAGGGCATGCCCCCTACCTCGCGGGCCACCTGTTGCCTCTCCGACGCCAACTCCAACTCCATATATTGAGTTTCGGGGAGAAAAAAATCAGAGAGAAGAAATCATCGCGTTTTACGATACAAAGCTGCCGCCAAGCCCTAAAACCTCTCGGGAGGGCTGATCTGGAGTCCGTTCGGGGCTCCGGAGAGGGGAATCCGTTTCCATCGTCATCATCAACCATCCTCCATCACCAATTTCATGATGCTCACCGCCGTGCGTGAGTAATTCCATCGTAGGCTTGCTGGACGGTGATGGGTTGGATGGGATCTATCATGTAATCGAGTTAGTTTTGTTAGGGTTTGATCCCTAGTGTCCACTATGATCTGAGATTGATGTTGCTACGACTTTGCTATGCTTAATGCTTGTCACTAGGGCCCGAGCGCCATGATTTCAGATCTGAACATATTATGTTTTCATCAATATATGAGTTTTCTTGATCCTATCTTGCAAGTCTATAGTCACCTATTATGTGTTATGGTTCGTTAACCCCGAAGTGACAATAATCGGGATACTTACCCATGATGACCGTAGTTTGAGGAGTTCATGTATTCACTATGTGTTAATGCTTTGTTCCAGTTCTCTATTAAAAGGAGGCCTTAATATCCCTTAGTTTCCGTAAGGACCCCACTGCCACGGGAGGGTAGGACAAAAGATGTCCTGCAAGTTCTTTTCCATAAGCACGTATGACTATATTCGGAATACATGCCTACATTACATTGATGAACTGGAGCTAGTTCTGTGTCACCCTGGGTTATGACTGTTACATGATGAACCGCATCCGACATAATTCTCCATCACTGATCCATTGCCTACGAGCTTTCCATATATTGTTCTTCGCTTATTTACTTTCCCTTACTATTGCTATCATCACTACAAAATACCCAAAAGCATTACTTTTACTACTGTTACCTTTTGTTACCGTTATCACCACTATCATATTACTTTGCTACTAAACACTTTGCTGCATATATTAAGTTTCCCCTTGTGTCGAATCAGTAAATTTGAGTTGAATACACTACCCTCGAAAACTGTTGCGATCCCCTATACTTGTGGGTTAACAAGACTATTTTCTGGTCCCGTTGCTGGGGAGCATAGCTCTATTCTTTGAGTCACTTGGGATATATATATGCTTATCATTATGAAGAACTTGAGAGATCCAAAAACCAAGATCTATCCCTCAACTACGAGGGGAGGTAAGGAACTGCCATCTAGCTCTGCACTTGATTCACCTTCTGGTATGAGTAAGTTTGCGACTCCTACACCTCCTTCTGCTATTTGTTCTGATATGTCGCATGTTATTGATGATACCACTTCTGCTATGCATGATACTTATGATGAAACTACCTCTATGCCTGATACTACTATGCCACTTAGTGATTTTCTTGATGAACAACTTGCTAGGGCTAGATAGATTGAAAATATTGAATCTGATGATACTCATGAAAGTGATGACGAAGAATCCTTGTTATTCCTAAGGGTTATGTCTTTGATCAAGAAGCTTCTTTAGCTATTTTAGCTTGCCAAAATAGAAATGAACTCAAAAGATTATTAGCTAAATGGAGTAAGAAATCTCTAAATGCTAGAATGAAACCTGACCCTGCTTTTGCTACTTCACCTATCTTTCTCACTGATAAGGATTATGAATTCTCTGTTGATCCTGATATAATTACTTTGGTTGAATCTGATCCTTCTCATGGTTATGAATCTGAAACTGTTGTGGCACATCTTACTAAATTGAATGATATAGCCACCCTGTTCACTAAAGAGGAGAGAACTCGTTACTTTTATATCCTTAAAATATTTTCATTCTCATTAAAGGGTGATGCTAAGATATGGTTTAATTCTCTTGATCCTGGTTGCGTGCGTAGTCCCCAGGATATGATTTATTACTTCTCTGCTAAATATTTCCCTGCTCATAAGAAACAAGCTGCTTTAAGGGATGTATATAATTTTGTGCAAATTGAAGAAGAGAGTCTCCCACAAGCTTGGGGGAGGCTTCTCCAATTACTTAATGCTTTGCCTGATCATCCTCTTAAGAAAAATGAAATACTTGATATCTTTTATAATGGACTAACCGGTGCCTCAAAAGATTACCTAGATAGTTGTGATGGTTCTGTTTTCAGGGAAAGAACACCGGATGAAGCTGAAATTCTATTGAATAATATGTTGACAAATGAAAATAATTGGACACCTCCGGAGCCAATTCCTGAGCCTATTCCTAAACTAACTCCGAAGAAGAGGGGTATTCTATTTCTCAATCCTGAAGATATGCAAGAGGCAAAGAAATCTATGAAAGAAAAAGGTCTTAAAGCTAAAGATTTTAAGAATTTACCTCCTATTGAAGAAATACATGGTCTTAATTTACCGCCTATTGAAGAAACATATAATGTTAATCTATTACCTATTCAAGAAACTCATGGTCTTAATAACCCAACACATGTAGTAAAGGTAAATTCTCTCTATAGATATGATAAACTTGTAATCCCATTTACTAAATTTGCTAGCCCATGCTTAGATGAGTTTGATAAATTTACGGCTAGGCAAGAAGACTTTAATGCTTATTTTGGTAGACAATTGAAATACAATTCAAATATGCTTGAACACTTGGGTGATTATATGGCTAATGTCAAAGGTGAACGTAAACTTATTAGTAAACATGCTTCTATGGTTACCACTCAAGTAGAACAAGTACTTAAAGAACAAAATGATTTGCTCAATGAATTGAATAGTAAAGATAATGATTATGCTGTTAGAGTGGCTACTAGAACTGGTAGAATGACTAAGGACCCTTTGTATCCTGAAGGCCATCCTAAGAGAATTGAGCAAGATTCTCAGAGAAATAATATAGATGCACCTAGTTCTTCTAAAAAGAAGGAAAAGAAAAATGATAGGACTTTGCATGCTTCTAGTGATCCTATTGTTGAACCACCTGAGAATCCAAATGATATTTCTATTTCTGATGCTGAAACACAATCTGGTAATGAACCTGAAACCAGTGGTAATGTTAATAATAATGTTCATGATGATGCCCAACCTAGTAATGATAATGACATAGAAATTGAACCTGCTATTGATCTTGATAACCCACAATCAAAGAAGCAACGTTATGATAAGAAAGACTTTGTTGCTAGGAAACATGGTAAAGAAAGAGAACCATGGGTTCAGAAACCCATGCCTTTTCCTCCCAAACCATCCAAGAAAAAGGATGATGAGGATTTTGAGCGCTTTTTTGAAATGATTAGACCTATCTTTTTGCGTATGCGATTAACTGATATGCTCAAAACCAATCCTTATGCTAAGTACATGAAAGATATTATTACAAATAAAGGAAAGATAACATAAGCTGAAATTTCCACCGTGCTTGCTAATTATACTTTTAAGGGTGGAATACCAAAGAAACTTGGAGATCCCGGTGTGCCAACTATACCATGCCCCATTAAAAGAAACTATGTTAAAACTGCTTTATGTGATCTTGGAGCCGGTGTTAGTGTTATGCCTCTCTCTTTATATCGTATACTTGATTTGAATAAGTTGACACCTACTGAAATATCTTTGTAAATGGCTAATAAATCAACTGCTATATCTGTCGGTATTTCTGAGGATGTGCCTGTTGTAGTTGCAAACGTTACTATTTTAACAGACTTTGTTATTCTTGATATTCCCGAGGACGATAGTATGTCTATTATTCTTGGATGACCCTTTTTGAGTACTGAAGGGGATGTTATTGATTGCACTAAAGGCAATGTCACTTTTCATGTTAATGGTAATGAGCATACGGTACACTTTCCGAGGAAACAACCTCAAGTTCATAGTATCAATTCTATTGGAAAAATTCCATGGAGTATATTTGGAGGTTTTGAATTTCCTCTTCCTACTGTCAAGAAGAAATAAGATATTCTTATTATTGGGGATGTGCATATCCTCGTTGAGGTAACATAGTGTTATTCGAAATTTCTCCGGTTCCATGTTATTCGGAATGAGTTCGTTAACAAGACTTGATCAACCTTGTTAGTGGATTCCTTTTGATGACCATGAGATGGAAGAAACTAGAAGGCACAACCTTATGTACCCCACTTTTACTTTCTGTTATTTATATTAAATAAAATAAAAATAAAAATAAATATTTTTCTATCTGTTATTTGATTATCCATGCAATATAAAAATACCTCAAAAATAAAAGTTCTCCAAACGCCCTGAAATTTAAATATGTTTTTTTCTAGAATATTTGAGAATATTTGGCACTAAGAACACAACCGGGGGGGGGGGGTCAACCACCTGCCCACGAGGGTGGAGGGCGCGCCCTACCCCCCTCGGTGCGGCCCCTTGCCTTATGGGCCCACGGTGGCCCTCCTCCACTTATTTCTGCACCCACACACTTCATCTTCCTCCCAGAAACACGAATATCCAGCTCAAGCATGAGTTCTAGCTCACTTTGCTGCCATTTTTGATCTCCTTGCTCAAAGCACCGCTCACAAAACTGCTTGGGGAGATTGTTCCTTGGTATGTGACTCCTCCATTGGTCCAATTAGTTTTTGTTCTAGTGCTTTATTCATTGCAAATTTTTGCTTCTTAGGTGACCCTGTTCTTGAGCTTGCATGTCAAATTTATATGGTTCCAAGTAGTTTTGATGCATGATATAGGCCCTAGGCACTTGGAGGAGTAGTTGCTATCAATATTATTGAGTTTGGTTTACTTTTATTTCGAAGTTACTAAAAATTTCAGAATTTTTCAGAGGAAGAAAAATGCTTAGGAAAATGTTCCAAGGAGGTTCCTCAAGGAAGCAAGGACCCAGGCTTGCAATGCGTGATGCTGATGAACAGCCACCAAGAGACGCTCCAGTGCGTCCTTGTGAATGGCCTTCTGAGAACTTTATGGATCGAGCGGGAATTAAGGAAGAATTCAACGCATATTTGTGTAACGCTGATCTCGTGAGCTTCGAGGAAGAGAAGTGCAGCCAGTATCACAACCTCACCAGTACCTTTATGAGGAGGTTTGAATTTTCAACTTCACGTAATTCTCCAACTGTCCTGTTTGATCTTTATGATAAATCTTACACTATGGACTTAGAGGATTTTACCACTGCTTGCAAACTTCCACAATGGGGTAGTATAAGGGATCCGCGCAAATCTGACTTTAGAGATTTTCTTGCTAGCATAACTGTAGGAGAATCTAGAGATATTACACAAGCTACCATAGGAAGCATTCACTTTCCTGCTATACGTTATTTTGCTCTCTTCATAGGTAGATGCATAAATGGTAAAGATGAGGCATGTCACATGTGTGTCCCTGACCTCAGTATTCTTAGGAGTGTTGTGTTGGGAGACAAATCATATAATTTGGGAGCTATTGTTGAACGTAGGTTGCATCTTAATAGACTTAATGGAGATTTCTTTGGTGGAATTTATGCAACCCGCATAGCTAATTTTCTTGGTATAGCCATACGCGAAGATGATATTGAATTACCTCCTGCTTATCTAGATTTTAATGCTATGGTTCACCACCAGTTTGTCGAGAGAAACGAATCACCTCTCCAGTATCGACTAATCTTTGACAGATGTCGTGCTGTCTATATTACTCTCCCTGCTCCTGCCTTCTTTGATTATTAGGCAAGACGAGGATATACTATTACGAGAGAGGAGGAAGATGAGTACGAGAGTAGAAAGGAGGCCACTCGTCGCCACGTTGCAGCTCAGCAGGCGATAGCTGCTGCATCGCAGTACGACCCCATCTACTATTATGGATATCCGCCAGGCCAGCTGTGGCCATAGACCAACTTAGGCCAAAAGCCTAAGCTTGGGGGACTACGTATTTCCCACCGACATTACATTTATGTTCACACACTCATTTCTAGATGTCGGTGCTCATACTTTTTCATTATACCATACACGCTAGTTTATTTTCCTTTTTATGCTTTCTTCTTGTGTGTTTAATAAACCTTACGAAAAAAGAAAAAAAATAGTTGTAGGTTTTAATCATTTTAATTTCCATGCTTGTAGTAGTAATTAAAAAAGAAAACCCAAAAATATTTCCTGTTCTTCTTTTGCTTGTTGGGAGCTTTCCCGTGTAAATAGTTTTATTTCTTTTATTTTCTTTGGGGTCGATAGGAGAAGACCATAATTAAATTGTTGAAGTGGCTCTTATATGCATTATTGTTTATCTGACAAAAGAGCCCATATTGCCTTGTCTTCTCCTGTTTATTGAATGCCTGCAGATTCCAGCTTAGTCCAAAGCACGTGCACTATTATTATCATGAACATCATTCGATCGTGCAAGTGAAAAGCAATTATGATGATATATGATGGACTGGCTGAGATGAGAAAAGCTGGTATGAACTCGACCTCTTTTGTTTTTGTAAATATGATTAGTTCATCAATCCTGATTCAGCCTATTATCAATAAACATGTTTGCAATGACAACTAGAGATCATAGTTTCTCACGCCATGCTTGATTAGCTATGAGTTATAATGGTTTACCTTGCATGCCAACATGCTATAAATGGTTAAGATGTGGTATGATAGGGTGGTATCCTCCTTTGAATGATTTAAGTGACTTGACTTGGCACATGTTCACGCATGTAGTTGAAACAAAATCAACATAGCCTTCACGATATTTATGTTCATGGTGGATTTTATCCTACTCATGCTTGCATTCGGTGTTTATTAATTTTAATGCATGTTCATGACTGTTGTCGCTCTCTAGCTGGTCGCTTCCCAGTATTTTGCTAGCCTTCACCTATACTAAGCGGGAATACTTCTTGTGCATCCAAACTCCTTAAACCCCAAAGTTATTCCACATGAGTCCACTATACCTACCTATATACGATATCTACCTGTTGTTCCAAGTAAATTTGTATGTGCCAAACTCTAAACCTTCAAATAAATATCCTGTTTTGTATGCTCGAATAGCTCATGTATCAACTAGGGCTTTCTGTATCTTCCATGTTAGGCGGGTTATTCTCAAGAAGAGTGGACTCCGCTCCTCACTCACAAGATAAATGCCTGGTCACCGGGATGCCCAGTCCCATGCTTTATGAAAACTAAATCAAAATAATTGCAAACAAAACTCCCCCTGGGACTCTTGTTAGTTGGAGGCACTCGTCGTTTCGAGCAAGCCATGGATTGATGCTTGTTGGTGGAAGGGGGAGTATAAACTTTACCATTCTGTTTGGGAATCGCCTATAATGTGTGTAGCATGGAAGATATCGCCATCTCTTGGTTGTTATGTTGACAATGAAAGTATACCGCTCAAAATATTATTTACCTCTATTTCAAAACCGAGCTCTGGCACCTCTACAAATCCCTGCTTCCCTCTGTGAAGGGCCTATCTATTTACTTTGATGCTGAGTCATCATCCTCTTATTAAAAAGCACTAGTTGGAGAGCACCTCTGTCATTTGCATTCATTACTGTTAGTTTACATTGAGTATGACTTGAATGGATCTCTTTTACAATGAATTACAATGTTTAGTCAGTCCTTGGTCTTTAAAGGTGCTCTGCATTTATGTTTTGCGGTCTCATAAAGGGCTGGCGAGATATCATCTTGTTATATCATATTATGATTGTTTTGAGAAAGTGTTGTCATCCAAGATTTATTATTATGGCTCGCTAGTTGATTATGCTATTGATATGAGTAAACTTGAGACCTATGCGTTATTGTGAATGTGGTTAGTTATAATCTTCGCTGAAAACTTGAATGCTAGCTTTACATATTTACAACAACAAGAGCAAACAGAGTTTGTAAAAGTTTTTCTTTATCACTTTCAGTTTGTCAAATGAATTGCTTGAAGACAAGCAAAGGTTTAATCTTGGGGGACTTGATACGTCTCCAACATATCTAGTTTTCCAAACACTTTTGCCCTTGTTTTGGACTCTAACTTGCATGATTTGAATGGATCTAACCCGGACTGACACTGTTTTCAGCATAATTACTATGGTGTTATTTATGTGTAGGAGCAAACATTCTCGGAATGACCTGAAACATCACGGAGACACTTTTTAGAAAATAAGAAAAATACCCGCCAAAGATGAAGGCCAGGGGGGCCACCACCTTGCCACGAGGGTGGGGAAAAGTGCGCGAAATCCAACTGAGGAGATCGAGTCTTGTGGGGAAAAGTGCGCAAACCTCTACAGAGTGTACAAACTAATCATGATTAGCTGTGTCCCCGGTTATGGACATCTTCAGTATCTTGTTCTTGGATTATAATGTTGATCTCATCACTTTACTTAATTAATTTGTTGGGTTATAATTATTACTTTGGGATTGAGTTGGAGGAACCTTCTCAATGTTTTCAACCAACTTTGTAGTTAAATAAAATATATTCCTTTGAGGTAGGGAAAAATTGGCTTTATGCAAAAAGTAAACCTAAAGCTTTCCACTAGCTAAATATGCATGTAGTGATAGCTATTATTCATCATTATCCTATGGTGTGAATTTTCCAGTACATTCAATGTACTGACCCTTTGTGGCTGCAACGTCTCATGTTGCAGGAATCTTACAACGAGTAAGTGATACGTTAGGGATTACGATTTCTACACTCAACTTTGTCGTTGGTGTTGTTGGAATCCACAACCTTGTTGTTACTTCCGCTATTTGGATTGAGGTGATAATATTTAAGTTACTTTATACATGTGATTTACCTGTGTTATAAATCCTCGAGTACCGTGTGTGTCAGCATAACGATCCAGGGATGACACTTAAGCACAGAGACTTGACCGTCTGAGGTCGGGTCGCTACAAGATGGTATGAGAGCACATGTTGACTGTAGGACGTGACCCCTAGAAACAAGCAAGCCCATAGAAAATATTTTTCTCTACAACTTTCTTTTCAAAAAGATCTTTTACCTCTGTTCTCTTCTTCAAAAATTCCCTTTTAGTGAGACTATACCCCTTTCCCCTTTTGACCACGTGAAGATTTGATTGATGAGATCACTCCAAGAAGTACAAGATATCGGACAACTAAAACCACATTGGAATGAAGAGGATTTTACTGTGCATTATAGTAATGGAAACTATAATGGTTGAAGATTCCGAAGACTAGGAGAATTTGAAGACTCTAAAGAAATTCCGGAGTGAAGCAATTTGGAAGGCTCTGAATATGGATCCACGTAAGTTATTCTCGGACCCTTCTGAATTTCTTTACCGAAGAACCCTTGGCTTACATATTTTAGATGAGAGCTTCACCCTAAACTAAAGATAACACTACAAAGACTTTTCCTATGATCTTGCCTTTTGGAATTTGTCAGACTATGGAAGCTGTCAATAACCAAGATCAAGCTGTATGAGAGAAACACCAGAACATGGAGCATTAGAACTCAATGTTTTGTCAAGAAAACCCTAATGGAGGAGATATCAACTACGGAATGATAGCTCATGGAAATGAAAGAGTGGAGACACGGCTATCCATGATGTTATCACCCTCTTATGTTATTGTCACTGTGCTGAGTTAACCATGCATTTCTTCGAAAGGATTGGATGACAAAAAGGGCTAATGGAGCATCTATCAGCAAAAGATGAAGTTTTAACCTTAGCTGGTGTATCACCAAGATCTGGAGTATTACATAAAGAATTTTAAGATGGACCTGCAGGAAGCCGTATTTGACGAGAAATCATTTCGTTAAGAACTTAGGACCTAGAAGCTAGAAGTGGCCAAGCTGGAGGAGTAAAACCTCGAGACAGCAAAGATTTCGTCAGGAACTGAAGGACAATAGGATCATGGTTCATGTCAAGGATGTTGAAACCCATATGTTTGGAACACAGCCCCAGAATATTAAAGGACGTCACGAGAGACCTTAGGTCAACCGAGATGATCTGGAGAAGGAACTTGAGAAGGACAAGCATGATCGGAAGAAGCCATCGGAGACATCAACAAGACTTGAAGAGTTTGGTAACTTTGAATATTTATTGACATATAGAAGACCAAACCCATGTTATATACACTTACGTTAGATGCGACAATTGTGAGCTGTCATTTGTTTGATGTTTTCCCGACAGCCACAAGATAAAACATGTCTCTTCAAAACTATTGTTTGTATTGTGTGTATACCCCTCTATCTCTCTCATCTGACCCCAAAACTCATGGACCCAATAGAGGATGAATAGAGATAAACTCACATTTCCGGGACCGATAAGTCAAATGGAGACGGACCAATGGATTCGGAACATGGAAGATTTCATGAAGAATAACACTATAGCTGGAAAGGATATGGCCCAGCATGCACTTTAGTGCTTTTGAAAGAGGTGCTTCTACTTGGTGGAGGATGTAACAAACCATCAATGGATGGCAAGGAGTACCAACTTGGGAGGAATTTAAGTTGACTCTGCCAAAGTCTCGGTTTGTGTCCCAGTAATAAAAGCCTTATGGAAATGATATGAAGAAAACTTGTGCATGCAAGATCTATGGAGAAATAGGACACAACCATAAAGAACACAAGAATGAATGCCCTAATTATGAAGGAAGTCACCCAGCTGAAGAATGCCCAACTAGTCAGATTACTTGTTTCTTATGTGAAAGGACTACCCACTACCCTGCTTAGTGTCACAATTACCCCATGGTACAAAGAACCATCCAGCAGAAGAAAGAAGCAATGAAAGGAGACCTCATGGAAATTTTAGAAGAACCAGTGATGAAGGAAGAGGTGGAGGACACACCCGAAGAAGACCCAATTAAACTCTGCACCAGGTCATGCTATTCGTGTGGAGAAGAAGGACACATCTCCCAAAATTTTCTGAATGGGGATCTAGTAGAATTCCTGACAGAGGAAGTAGAGTATGACCCATAGGAAATAGAAGCCCTGATTGGAACAGAAAAGTCCAGGAAGAGAAGTAGATTGGATTCAAGGAAGGACCTGAGTCATATCACCTGTTTCAGGTGCAAGGAATCAGGGCACTACTTCAGCAATTGCCCAAAAAGAAAAGCCTCGAGACTTGTCAGAAGTGATATGTTTTCGTTGTAATGAAGCAGGGCACTTTGCCAGAGATTGTCCCAAAGAGAAGGAGAGTTGTGATAATTAGTTGAGTTTGCAACAAAATAAATATAGTAGTAGAAGTGAGAACAACTTTTATTATTGAGGTGTTGAGTTGAGGCATGTAATGGAAATGCAGGAGCTTGTAATAATTTGAGAATCAATAAAGTTAGCATCGTTGCTACCGGTTTGGATTTTATGAGTAGTTACTCTATGAATAAAGATTTTGACCATTTTTGAGGATATGAAAAATATGGTCTATGGAAGATTTGTGCATTTTAAGAGTGGTAGTACCCTCTGAGGATACTTGACCTCTGGAAAGGATTAGGATATTCCACGGAGTGGATTTTGGACAAAATAAGTATGAGTTCTATCTCGATATGTGGGATATCCCAAGTGTATTAAGGGTTGAAGTACTGTTGGATATAAAGGAGGTATAATGTTGTAAATAGGGAGCAATTGTAACTCCATGATGAGTCTGAGTAATCACATCTCAGTTTGGTACCAATAGAAGGAAGGGAGACAGTACATTGGATGGATTTAAGAATGCAAGAAGTTGGATGTTGAAATAATGATCAGTAGCCCCGATGATGAGTTCGAGGTGTACAAGTGATGAGATGGGCCATAACCCATAGGCCCAGGACCTGCCAAGAAGCAAGCACACTCTTGCTGAAGGAAAAACCTTGGAAGAAGTTACGTTTTTCAATAGACGATCTTATAGGATTAACGCAAAACCTTAGAGTTGTGAAGGAACGACAGATGGTCTTTTGGCTTGCAGAATCAATGGATTTTCCGAACTTAGAGAGTCGACAAGATATGTTCTGCAATGCTTGCAAGGATGACCGAGTGTTAGAATGCGAGATTTGCTAAACCATATACAAGGTAATGATTTGGGTGCGGGATGGATTGATCACCATACCGACTTACTCTTTTTATTCGCCTTGCTATATGGGATGGTAAATCTGAGTGACTTTCCCATAGTAGAGAGACGACGATCAAAACCTTGTTTGAACCTTAGAATGGTATGACAATTTTCCCTTGTACAAGGCAGCTGTTGCAAATCGTAGGACATACGGTGAGGTTGAAGCCCAGACCCATTTACTGCAGCAGAAAGCATAAATTGATGACCACCATGAGATATCGATAGTTGTTCAGTATTGGCGCCAGACCTATCACGTAAGAAGACCCACTCACAGAAGAACCTTACCAAGATGAAACGACACAAAAATTTAGGAAAAAAGGGTAAGCCACTACCGGAAGTGCCCAGACAAGAAATGTTCATGAAGATGTGAGAAGACCGACCGTGTCAACAATAAGGATGGTGTATATGAGTTTTGATGGAACCGTAACCATGCTTCTAAGGGTGGTAGCACTCCAGACCCCCTGTGACGATCGATGGATTTTGAGAAGACCCCCAAACCCTAACCTATTTCTTTCTAGCCTCTCCGAATCTTGAGGACGAGATTCATTTTAAGGGTGGTAGGTTTGTAACGTCCCAAAATTCTAAATTTTGGAATGTTATATTAAATAAATAGTTTTGATTGATTGTTTGATTGCTTAAGTGAAATTGAGTGAAATTCGAAACATTTTGAAAGTTAAATGAGAGGGAATGAAATGACTTCCCCAAACTTTCACCCTTGCTTTAAGATTTTCATGAATTAAAATTCTTTTCAAAATACAAAACCCTAGAGTGAAGATGATATGACTTCTTCCATTTAAATAAATGAAAAGGGTTTTTGAAAAATATTTGAATTTCATTTGGAAATATTTTTCCAACTCAGAAACTTTATGCAACTCAATGATTTTCACGAGAGAAGATAAAATTACTTCTTCAAATTATATGAAATATGAGTTGGAACTTTCAAAGAAACCAAATTTAATGCCCCTTTGAAATCATGTTCAATTTGTAGTTATTCTGGGTTTTATTCAAATTATTTTTCTCCCAAAATAAAATATATGGAAATTAGGGTAAAATGATTCCCTACATTATTTTGGTATTTTTAAAATGATTTTTATTGGATTTTATTGCAGAAGTAGCACTATTTACTTTATTTAATTTTTTCTCGAATTTATTTGCCGTTGAAAAAATGTTCAAGTTGTAGAAAATCTCTGAAAATTGTGATATATTATATGCCTATATAATATATTTATTTCCTTTTGTTTTATTCTTTTTGTCGGACCATTTAAAAAAACTTCTTCTTCGGACCGGGCCAACTGGGCCGAAGCCCAGCCAGCCGCGCTTCCCCGCAGCCCACTTCCCCGCGCGCGCGCCTGCAGTAGGCCGCGGCCCAGCCCACCTCGCAGTTGTCTCCCTGCGCGAGCTGGAGTTCGACTACCGCACATCGCCGGCCGCCGCCGTAGCCGCCGCTGACTCCTCCACCGCCTCGACCTCGCCCCTCCTCCAACTCTCCTTCCCCCCATATAGTACCGGACCCCCGGTTCCGTTTCCCTCTTTCCCCTCGCCGACACCCTCTGGCCTGCCGTAATCGCTCACCGGAGCCAGAAGCTGCTGCCCCACCATTGCCGCTCCACCGAGCGACCCAGACCACCTCGCCCCTCTCCGAAGCCACCACCACAACTCCCCCTCTCACTCGCATCTCCCCGTGCCCTCGCCTAAGTTTCATAGCCACCGCAGCCCCGTCGCCATCGACTCTAGTAGGCATCTCCGGCTTGAGCTTGCTGTCGTCCTCCTCCTTCCACCTCGAACGCCACCTCGACCACTGCTGGACTCACCGTGAACCGCTGCGGTAAGCGCCTCCTCCGTCCAATCTACAATCGACGGTCCGGATTAGATCTAGGTTTCGGTTTTTTTATTATTTCAAACCAGTATGTTTAGTTAACGATCACTTGTTCATTTAGCATTGGTGGTGGACGTTTTTCACTATAAAAGCCTCGGCAGCGAACGTTCATATATTAGATTTGTTTTTCTGGCCGGGGACCCGTTTGTAAGTATTTTAATTGCAGTATAGCCCCTGGTTTTCAAACACTCACAACTTTTTACTCACTTGTCCAAATCCAACGAAACCAATGCCCACTTCTTCGTTATCATCTCCTCTAACCAATAAGACAAATTAAAGATATTTTGAAAGGTTTAAAATTTGAGTTCAAACAGATTTGTATTTGAACTTCGTTTGATTGTAACTCGAGTTTTATAACTCTGTTTGAGTTGATTCTTTTTGCAAATCGAAGCTCTTTACCTAAACTCTCTCATAAGGCAAAATTCACCCAATTTTGGTACTGTTAGAATTGTTTCTGTTGCAAGTGTTATTTTCCTGTTTTCGAAGTTTTCCGAGATCTTTTCTTTGAATCTTTTGCATGATTGCTTATGTGTGGTTACTATTGCTTGCTCACGATTGATTGACCGGAGTGTGACGAGTACAACTATCAGGAGTTATGAGTGCGAATCATCTTCATAAACTTCCCAAAGAAAGTTCACACATTGATCATACCTTTTTCATACCCAGTTTTACTTGCATTAGGTTCACCCTCAAACATTGCATGGTTAGTATTTGATTAACATGTGGGTATTGGGAAGTAGTTGATGAAGTAGGATCCTATTGCCCTTTTATTATCAAACCCCCAGGAGTTACTTCTATGTTATGCTCATGTTACTATGCTATGCTCGTAGACGTGGATTGGATTTGAGTGAATCCATGACAGATGTGAGAGTTATTATTAATGGTTAAACTTAAGGTGGATACTTTAATACACATCTGGGTGGATTGGTTGGGGTACCCTGGAGCTCCCAGTGTGTTTGCCCAAGCACTTGGAGAACCCAGTGCTTGCCCAAGGGGAAATCGGAGGACCCATGTGATCGCCCTATGGAATGCCACCCAGGCTGAAAGGGATCATAAGATTATTCATGCTAGAAACTTTCGTGTGTAGCCACAAGCTATTATGGGTTGTAGCATAGTTTAGTAAGTTGCATGACCTCTTCCAGTGGTAGGCTAGAAGATGTAGGGGATGTAGGTTGGTACGGTCTACCCGGGGTTAGAGTTAATGCTTCTGAAAGACTCTGTCTCGGTCATCCATTCTCAAACACCATGTCGTGTGAGAAATCCAACGGAGGAGATCGAGTCTTGTGGGGAAAAGTGCGCAAACCTAAGCAGAGTATACAAACTAATCATGGTTAGCCGTGTCCCCGGTTATGGACATCTTGAGTATCTGGTTCTTGGATTATCATGTTGATCTCATCACTTTACTTAATTAATTTGTTGGGTTATAATTATTACTTTGTGATTGAGTTGGAGGAACCTTCTTAGTATTTTCAACCAACTTTGTAGTTAAATAAAATATATTCATTTGAGGTAGGGAAAAAATAGCTTTATGCAAAAATTACACTTAGAGCTTTCCACCAGCCAAATATGCATGTAGTGATAGCTATTATTCATCATTATCCTATGGTGTGAATGTGCCAGTACATTCAATGTACTGGCCCTTTGTAGCTGCAACGTCTCATGTTGCAGGAATCTTACGACGAGTAAGTGATATGTTAGGGATTACGATTTCTACACGCAACTTTGCCGTTGGTGTTGATGGGAATCCACAAGCTTGTTGTTACTTCCGCTATTTGGATTGAGGTAATAGTATTTACGTTACTTTATACATGTGATTTACCTCTGTTATAAATCCTCGAGTATTGTCTGTGTCAGCATACCGATCCAGGGATGACACTTAAGCACAGAGACTTGAGCATATGAGGTCGGGTCGTTACACTGCGTCAAGAGCTACCTAGGAAAAACATGCCGGGATGCATCCATGCCAAGATGAATGTTAAAGGCCTAACCATTACGACAATCACGACAATATGATACCGGCAAGCATCCAGAACATACATAGGGACTAATAGTACGAACACAAGCGTATAAGCTCAAAGGGATAAACACACATTTAAAATTCTACATAGGGCATCAGTTCCACGCAAGCATAGATAGTACGGTACCTAAACACCAAGCATATGTCATGCCTTGTTACAGGATAACACGAGAAAAACAAGGGCTCATCACTTGGTCTGGCGGCTCCGTCAAGTCTTTGGAATGCGGAGGACCTTGGTAGCGCGATAGGCGGCTTTCTCCTTGGCAGCTGCGACGTCAGCACCCGCTGACGGCTTCCTGAACCTGTCGTCAAGGTTGAGATCCGGATGACGGCAGGAGATGTTGCTCAAGACCAAGAGGAGGGCATCATGGGCAAACCTCCGAGACTCGACCTCGAAGCACTTGGCTCTCCCCTCCTCGTGCACCTTCAGCTTGTCGATCAGCTCGTTGAAGAAGACTCCCAGCCTGGTGCTAGGGACCTCTTGCCTGTTGATCGAGAAAGTTCGGCCATCCATGCCCATTGCCACAGTTTGGGCAGCGAGGTGCATGGCGATGTCGATCAAGCTCCGGATCCAGAGATTGGTCTGCTCGGATTGGGACGCCATCCGGTCTTCTGCATCTTTTTGGAGACACTTAGGAGTGTCGAGATCTTTTGTCAGCAGCTATTGTCGGGCTTTATTGGACTCTACCGAGCTTTCCAAAGTGTCGATCCTGGACTTCAGATACGCGATGGTGCCATTGGCGGCCTCAAGAATCTGGAATTTGGAGGAGAGCTGTGACTGCACGTCATCCAAGAGAACCTCCACCATCACTTCTTCTTCTTTGAGAGCCTCCACCTCCTTGGTGCTCCCGGCAAGGTCCTCAGTCAGCTTAGCCACCTGCCGGTCAAGGTCAGTCTTGGCGGCAGATGTGGCAGCCAGGTCTTCAGTGAGCTTCTTCAAGTGGGCGGCATAGTCAGTGGCAAGGGCATGTACGGCAGCTTCATGCTTGTATTCTAGCTCCTTGGTACGATGCTGCACAAGAACCTCCAGCTCATCATCCTTGGCGCGAAGGGTGGTTTCGAGCTTCTCCTCCCGGAGAGAGATCTCCTCCTCCCTGGCGTCCAGGAGTGCCTTGTGGTCTGCCAAGCGCGTCTCACGGGCCATGAGATCTTCCCTTGTCATCCGGAGCGTCTCTTGCTGCCTCATGAGCACCTTGAACTATTTGCCATGCCATTCACGAAGCTCCTAGCATTTGTCCTTCGGTTTTTGCTCCACCCTACTGGCGGACTCACGCCGATCCTTGAACGTGTGCCACTTCTGGTCGTGCCGGGTCTGCATCTCCTTTAGGCCCATTTCCATGGACTCCACGAAAGACAAGTGCATCGCGACGGCGGTTGAATCATCTGCCTCTCGAGCTCCTCGGTACAACAGTGCCAGGAGACGTTGGAGCTCTTCGTCGAGCTCCTCGCCCGCCATCATAGATGGGCTGGAGGCTCCAGTCCCAGACTGCACCAACACCATTGCTAGATGATCTGAGGAAGGTGGCGGGGTCACCATAACGACCCCAGAGTAGGAAAGAGGATCCATGGTTTGGAGAGGAATCTTTCCCTCGACCACTCCTTCCTACTCCGGGGTGTTCTCCGAGGAATGCTCCACCACCGCCGAGGCATCTTGGGCACGTTCAGCTACAAGGCCCTGATCCTCCGTTGCCGCGATCTTGGCGGCCTCATCTGCAGCAACCATACCTATGTTCGCCACCTCTTCCAGCAGATCTGGCTCTTCGGCCTTGGGGGCTGCAGGAAAGAAAATAGGCGGATAGTAGGGAGACAGAAGTTTCAGATAAATTGGGATATAAGGGAAGGTAATCTGAACAATAAAGGAAAAAAGGGCATGAGTTGGTTACTTGGATAAGTCTGCCGGGTAGAAGCATATGTTCCCTGGAAGCATCTATTGTCGGGCCGTGGCTTCCAACATCTTCCGTGACAGTCCACTACTAGGAAAAGGGCTATAGATAGGATTGACACTAATGGCGCACCAGGGAAGTAGTGCGCCACTACTATATACTAATGGCGCACTAGTTGGTGATGCGCCATTAGTGTGGAAGACACTAATGGCGCACCAGAAAACTCGTGCGCCACTAGTGATATTTTTTTTTTCATTTTTACATACATACTAATGGCGCATCCTACCTCTGGTGCTCCATTACTAGTTCTAACTAGTAATGGTGCACCATACATGGAGTGTGCCAGTACTAAATTTTTTTTATTCTTTTTTTGCAAAACTACTAATGGCGCACCGCCTCATAGTGCGCCATTACTAGTTTAAACTACTAATGGCGCACCCTGTAAAAGTGTGCCATTAGTATATATTTTTTTTTTACTTTTCTGCAAAACTAATAATGGCGCACCACCTGCAGGTGCGCCATTAGTAACCAGGGTTACTAATGGCGCATTTGCAGGTGGTGCGCCATTAGTAACCTGGGACCCCAACAAGATATTTTGGACAGCCCCACACCTACCCACTCACTTTCCCCACTTCATTCCCTCCACCTCCTTCTCCAAGCTTTCGGCTGCCTCCTCCTCCTCCTCACCTCATTTCCAACATAGACTCATCAAAATTAAGTGGTGAAATTACCTTTTTTTGATAGGTAAGTAAGGGGAAAGCTATCTTCATGATGTAGATATACATTTTTTCTCCCTAGCTCGCTCCAACAACGTGCACATGCACTTTTTGTGGCCTAGCTAGATCTATGTATGTTTGTGGTGTTGCATGTGTTTGTGGTGTTGCATATATGTTTGTGTTTGCAGGTACCGGTATTTGAAATGCGATAGTTGCCAATATTTTGCCGGAATGTTGATTCATTTCCGTTTCAGCGATAATTTTGGCACTATGCATTCTTTTTGGTCCTATTTTTAGGGAAGGTCATGCCAAATTTTTTCTTGGTTCTAAAATATCGTTTTGCTCTACCCCGCAGGCGACCATGGTCCGCACAATGACCGAAGGCATCGTGAATAGGTTTTTGAGCTCTGCGAAGGCCAAGATGCTTCAAAAGAATGAGACGGAAATAAGATGTCTGTGTCGAAGATGCAAGCTGAAGAGCCTTATTGCGGACCCGGATTCCGGGCAGGTGCGGGACCACCTGCTCTTGCGTGGTTTCATGGATGGCTATCGGTGGCAAGGTGATGAAGATGTCTATGAAGTTGTCCATGGGGGCTGGGCAAGAAATGAGGAAGGGCAACAAGACAAGTACCACCGCGGCGAGGGCCGGCGAGAAGACGAAGAATCTCCAGGACATGATCACGACGGTGATGCTGTACACAGTCATCATGTAGAAGATGTCGTACATGATGATGAGGAAGATCAAGATGAAGGGCATGATCATGAAGATGAAGATATCGGAGCAGACGACGATGGAGGCTGGGTGCAGGACCCTCATATTCAAGAGCTGCTTCTCAAGCAGACGGATAACGCAAGAGCTGCCGCCCGAGAGAAAGCCAAGATGGATCAACTGGAGATAGACGCGGTTACTCCATTGTATGAAGGATGCAGGCCCGAGGATACCCGCCTGAAAGTAACGCTCATGGCTCTGGAGATGAAGGTAAAACACAAAATGACCAATGCATGCTTCGACGAGAACATGTCATTCTGGCACGAATGTCTTCCCAAGGGGAAGAAGTGCCCGACCAGTTTCGAGGAGGCGAAGAAAATTGTGTGTCCTCTGGATTTACCGCATGTGAAATACCATGTGAACATGAAGAATTGCATCATTTATCGGGACGAGCACGCGGAGTCTACCATATGTCCGGTGTGCGGCGTCACTCGATACAAGAAGAGGAAGAAAGCTCCTCGAAAATTGGTGTGGTACTTTCCGATCACTCCTCGTCTGCAGCGGTATTTCGCAGACCCTAAGGTAGCAAAGCCCCTGCGTTGGCACGCAGATAGGGAGGAGAAGAAGCAGGAAGATGACGGAAATGATCTGGAGATAAATAAAAAAGACAAGATGCTGAGTCACCCTAAGGATGCGAGCCAGTGGTAAGCGTTGAACTTCGAATACCCAGAATTTGGGAAGGATCCAAGGAACATCGTGCTGGGCGCGAGCACCGATGGAGTCAATCCGTTTGGCTGCCAGAGAAGCACACATAGCACGTGGCCTGTGTTTCTGTGGATGTACAACCTTCCCCCTGGTTGTGCATGAAGAGGAAGTACATTCACATGAGTATGCTAATTGAAGGGTCGAAACAACCAGGGAACGACATCAATCTGTATCTGGGGCTGCTGAAAGAGGAGCTAGACACGCTGTGGAAAACACCAGCCAATACGTGGGACGCCGCAGAGAATGAATATTTCCCTATGAGAGCCGCACTGCTCACGACGGTGCACGACTATCTCGGTTACGGATATCTCGCGGGGCAGGTAGTCCAGGGATTTTCTGGATGCGAAAGGTGCATGGATGACACAACGTATCGCCAGCTAGATAGAGATCCTGGATCTTCGAAAACCGTGTTCATGGGACATCGAAGGTGGCTTCGCGACGATGACCCATGGAGGAAACGCAAGAATCTGTTCGATGGTGAAACCGAACCCCGAAAACGCCCGCGTACGAGGAGCGGCGAGGAAATAGACGAGATGTTGAAAAATTGGAAAGATTGCCCACTGCCGGGAAAGAAGCAAAAGGCGCCAGAGCCGGGAAAGAAGCGAAAGGCGCCAGAGCTGCTGCTGAAGGTGTGGAAAACAAGGTCTGTTTTCTGGGACTTGCCGTACTGGAAGATCCACCATGTGCCTCATAGCCTTGATGCCATGCATATCACGAAGAACGTGTGCGAGAGTCTGCTTGGTACCCTGCTCAACATGCCAGAGAGGACCAAAGATGGGCCGAAAGCAAGGGCAGACTTGAAATCAATGGGCATCAGGCAGGAGCTTCATGCTAAAGATGATGATGATGATGATGATGATGATGATGATGCGAAGCAGGACACAGAAACTCGTCGCAAAGGCAAAAAGGCCAAGAAGATCGGAAGTGACTACCCTCCCGCATGCTTCACTCTAAGTCAGGAGGAGATCGAGCAGTTTTTCACCTGCCTCGTAGGAGTAAAACTTCCTTACGGTTACGCAGGGAAGATAAGCAGATACCTAGACCCAGCGAAGCAGAAGTTCAGCGGGATGAAGTCTCACGACTGTCACGTGCTGATGACGCAGATACTTCCAGTTGCAATCTGTGGGATCAGGGACGCGCACGTCCATGAAACGCTATTTGGCCTATGCAGCTTTTTCGACGTCATCTCTTGGAAGTCGATTGGCGTGAGGGAACTCAGAAGGCTACAGGAAGAGATCGTGGTGATACTATGCGAGCTTTAGATGTACTTCCCGCCCGCATTCTTCGATGTTACGGTGCATCTGCTGGTCCATATCATGGAGGATATCATCCAACTTGGGCCGATGTTCCTGCACAGCATGATGCCGTTCGAAAGGATGGATGGTGTCATCAAAGGATACGTTCGCAACATGTCACGTCCAGAGGGAAGTATAGCCAGGGGCTTTCTGACCGAAGAGTGCATCTCCTACTGCACGAATTATCTAGGCATCGAGAACCCCGTTGGTCTGCCCGTCAACAGGCACCTCGGCAGGCTCGCTGGATGGGGTCACCGTGAGGGTCGCCGTGAAATGCATGTCGACTTCGAGGGTCGACTCGCCGACTTTGAAAGAGCAAACCTAGTCGCGCTACAACACATAGACGTGGTCGATCCTTGGGTGGTAGAGCACAAAACCTTTATTGAGAAGACGTACAATGACCGAGGCCAACAGAGGACGGACGGAGATATAATCAAAGAGCACAACTCATGTTTCACGCGTTGGTTCAAGCAGAAGCTTCTGTCGTACCCTTTACATGAGGATTCTTCTGCGGAAGAACAACTCATATTCGCCTTGTCACAGGGCGCCGAGCACAACCTGATGACCTATGAGGCGTACGATATCAACGGCTACACATTCTACACCGAGGACAAGGACATGAAGAGCGATGGTTATCAGAACTCCGGGGTAATGATGGAATCCTACACCGGTAACGACAAGGACAGATACTACGGAAGGATCGAGGAGACCTGGGAGCTGAGCTACGCTGGAGAGAAGGTCACGATGTTCCGTGTCAGATGGGCCAAGAGCATCCTAAAAGAAGACCGGTATTTCACCACCATGGTTATACCCGAAGCCAAATCCAAGACCGCGGGCGCAAACGTCACCGCGAAAAATGAGCCATGGGTACTGGCTTCCCAAGTGGACCAATGCTTCTTCATTATCGACCCGTCAAAGCCCAGTCGTGTTGTCGTGAGGAGAGGCAAAAGGAAGATCATCGGAATGGATTGAGTAGCCAATGAGCAAGACTTCGACAAGTATGGCGACCCGAACATCGAACATGACGACGACGATGAAGTAGCAGCACACACCACAAGAAGAAGCAGGACCACCCTACCTAAAGGACGTCCGTTCCATAGAAGAACTCCATTTGCGAAAAAGAAGGGCAAGAAGATTGTGAACAGATAACCAGCTAAGATCGATTGTATTTAAATCGTAGTCTTCATTTCTTGATTGTATTTCATGGGCACTTTTTGATATCATGAATATTTTTAAATTTCACAGGCACTTTTTGAATTCATGAGGACACTCCATCTCGATCCCCCTCCACCGCCGCCGATGAGCACCTGGCCCCCCGCACCCTCCCCCGCTCCACCACCGCCAATGGGCACCCCCCGCACCCTCCCCCGCTCCACCGCCGCCGCCGATGATATTTTCAAGTAACAAATTTGAATATATTTTTTTAAAAATTATTACTGTTTTTATTAAAAAATATTACTGTTATGACTTAAACAAGTTTGAACATATTTAAACAGAAATAAATATCAAACAGCATTTAAAATGCAAAAAAAATATTGCGGAGCCTGGGAATCGAACCCAGGACCTCCTGGTGTGTGTGCTGCGTGCTGACCAGTCGGGCTAATTCGCGGGTTCTGATGTGGATTGGGTTAGGTGCAATATAACCTGTGCTCGAACTGTAATAAAAAAAATTCTAATGGCGCACCGCTGTGGGGTGCGCCATTTCTATCTAAAAAAAGGTTTCTAATGGCGCACCGCTGCGGGGTGCGCCATTGCTATCTAAAAAAAAGATTTCTAATGGCACACCGCTGCAGGGTGCGCCATTGCAAAAAAAATTTCTAATGGCGCACCGAGGTCTGGTGCGCCATTAGTAAGCTTCCCCCTAGCTATCTCCTTCGACCCTCTCTCCCTCGCCACCAGATCCCCATCGATCGATCGACCGACCCCCAACCCATCCCCAGAAGCGAGCGAGCGACCGCCTAGGGTTTCGACCTCCGCCGTCCACCGCGCCTCATCCTCCCGTCCGTCGCCTTCGCCGCTCCGTCGCCCCGTCGCCCTCGTCGCTCCGTCGCCCCGTCGCCCTCGCCGCTCCGCCCCAACCAAGGTGCTCCCTCCACCCCGCCTGCCCCTGCTGTCCTCCGCCACCGCCCCCCTGCTCTCCTTCAACCGTGGCGAGCGAGGAACCGGACGAGCTCGGACCCCGACCTCGACCCCAACCCCTCCGGCGACCAGGTACCTCTCCTCCTTCCTCCTTCCTCCCTCTCTCCACCATTCCCCATTCCCTCCCTCCCCTCGACGTGGCAGTCTATGGTTGCATGATTTCGGAGGGCCTCCTCCTTTCTCCTTTTCCACTGCTGGTGGCAACATCCTGAACCCCCCGTCTTTTTTTAATTTTTGTTTGTTTGATTATCTGTAAATTGATGTGCCATGACCCAGTAGAGGCACATCCGAATTTTGTGTTTAGTTTTCTCACCCAAATTGCATCCCATGACCCAGTAGACTAGTACAGATGACATGCCATGACCTAGTGCACTAGTAGAAATGTCATGGCAAATTTCACCACCATTCTGTACCATGGTATTTTTGTGATATGTAGTTTTAGATCTGGTTCAGAACTGGTAGGGGTATTCTAGGGCAATTTCCAATATGCAGTGAATGGCAAATTTAGATTCATTCCACTACAATTTTTCCATTTTGTTTTTAGGGAGAACCAAATTTTGCCGCGGCAAATTCATACGTTCTGCCATCACTACATATGAGTTCTTTCTTGCCATGTCGTAGTTGCCATCAAGTTTTACATTTCTATCATAGTTTTGACGAGTCAATCGCATTATTTCTTCAAGCCGATGCATTGATTATGCCTTTGAGGCAGTTAGTTAACCTCTCACCTATGTTCATGCAGGGATATTATTCTTGGAAAAGCCACTGTTGGTGACGGAATAGAAAGATAAGCAGGTACCTATCTTCAGTCCCAATCTAACAGGGTAGTCCATGGATTCAAACTAGCTAAAGGAGATTCAAACTGCCGAACCTTTAGGTTAACAACTCAACACAAACCAATCCCTGAAAGCAAAAACTCAACACAAACCAAGTGCATTATTTTTGTGACTGTTTTCATGTTTGCAGAACCAATATTTTTGTGCCAACAATCAGTTTACTCCCTCATGCCAACAACCACTCATTTTTCAGTTAACTCCTTACAGTTCAGATCATATTTTGATTGTCAACAATAGTGGACTTTTAAGGCTTTTTTAGAGGCAATACTAGTGGATATTAGGCCTTTTTACCGGCAATAATAGTGGAATTTTCGGCTTTTTTTGGAGGAGTGTGTTTCATGTTGGCCTACAGTGATGAATTAGTCAGAATTGTGTATGATTGTGCCTAAAGTAGATAATCTAAAGATACAGACAAAATAATTAGGGGAGCATGTGTGAATCTAAAGTATATTGTCAACTTCCAACATTTGCTCTGTTGTCCATGTGGTTGAAGCAATGAAGTTGAGTGTGTCATTCTTGAGCTGAAATATAACTTGACAGCCTGTACAGTGAATATATGCAGTGAACAGAAATTGACAGGTTTTCTTGACTGAATTCAGTCCTGTACAGTGAATATATGCAGTCAATATACAATCATTGTAATTTTTGGGAGTAATTTTTGGTGTCAAATCACTCAAGCAGTAACTGAATTTTCAAACTGAACTTGACACGGTACTATTCAGTTAATTTGCTTGGAGAGTAGTATGTATGCTCATCACTTTATGTATGGTGTTATGCCCTATTATCTCTGTTCAGTTGACTAATGAAGCACTAGGCTCATCCATGGTACAAGTTCACCTGTGAACACTTGAAATTAGTTAGGACATCCCGTACTGATAGATGTAAATTGTGTCCAGTAGGCTTTGAAGCACCGGTTTTTCCTGTTTCTAACTTTGAATCTGATATAAACCATATTGTTGGCATAAGTGGTCTTTTGTATATGTGCTGATGCTTTGTTAATATAAAGCTATAGATGATGTTGTACTTGTGATGATGCTACTTGTGATCCTCTGAAATAACCCATTGGCGACTTCATTACGCGGGGATAATGATATTGCAGGTATCCCGAGAGGCCCTTGAGTTTGCCGGAATGTCGATTAACTTCCATTCCGGCAAATTCGGGTACTCCATATGTCCTATTTTTAGCAAAGTTCATGCTGAAATTTTCCGTGAATTTGAGCATGACTTTGCTAAAAATAGGACATATGGGGTACTTGCGACTAATGCATGGGCCGGGGTATCTTAGTACTTAGTTAAGTAGGATCAACTGCCCCGCCATTCTTGCTGCATAGGTGGCATAGAGCCAAGTGATTGGTGCCAAGTGATTAGGCCCAACCTAGGGTGCCTCGGCATCGATAAACCCTAAATGATGAAAATTTAACTTAGCATTTAGGGTGCCTCGGCGTCAACAAACCCTAAATGATGAAACCTTGGCTTCTATAGGGTGCCTCGGTGTCGATGAGAACCTAAATGATGTACGCTTAGGCTTTTAGGGTGCCTCGGCGTCGACAAACCCTAAATGATAAAAGCTTAGCTTTTAGGATGCCTCGGTGTTGACAAACCCTAAATGATGAGACCATGATCTTGTTCCTTGACAATAACCAACCTTTTGACCAAACTTTTTCCCTATTTAGAGCAAAACATGGCCCACAACGATGAGGCCGGCGGTTCGGGCGACAAGCAATCCTGGGAGCTGTCCCAGGAGTTGGAGGAAGAACCTCACCGCTATGAGGACGCCGCAGAAGACACCGATCCTAACTACACAACCCCTAGTGGCGTCGGGGATGACACCACTGATGATGGCACCACGGATGCCGCCACTGATGATGGTTGCACATGCACAGATGGCAGCCAACCGAAGAGGCAACGAAAGGACCGGCGCCCGAACGTGCTCGGCACCGTCAGGGAGGAATTTACTGAAGTGAACTCCGACGGGCATCCGACAACGCCCAAACATGTAGTCAAGGGGTACTCAATTCAGCTCGGGTGCATTCTCCAGAGCACCGCCTCGATCAACACCGAGAACCTAAGGCATAAGGACCGAGGGAATTTGCGCAGCCTCCTCTTCACGAAGCTGCACGAACGATACAAGTTCCCTGCTGAGTTCGCAAACACATGTCTCTCGGGTAATAAAGTGAATGGTGCCACCCTCACGACGATGAGCACGGCCCTGTCTACTTGGAAAAGCACGGTGAAGGCAATGATTGACAAAGGTGATAGTTATGAGAAGATCAAGGCGAAATATCCTTTGATGAGCGAAGATGACTACAAGGAGTTCAAGATCAAGTGCGAGAGCCCCGCAACCTCCGAATCAAGTTAGTGGGGGAAAGAAATGCGGCAGTTGAACATAGGGGTCCACCAACTCGGTCCCGGCGGTTACAGAGTGGCAGAGCCTGTATGGGACAAGGAGGACGCAGAGCGTTCTGAGCAAGGCCTACCGCCCCGCTTCGAGAAATACAGTGACAAGCAGACCAGGAACTTTCTCAGGGCCCGGTACAAGGAGGACCCGTTAACAAAGGAGCTTACCACGGATCCGAAGACCAAGGAGCTTGAGCTTGTTCTGGTAAGGAATACACCCCCGCGTAATTAGCTCCATATGATTGCATTCTAATTAATCCCCAATATTTCTAAATGGTTCACGTTCCTTCCGCAGGACAAAGAAAGCAGTAGCGCGGGGTCGTCTCAGAGCTCCCTTTCGACACCCTTTGAATAGGGCATTGAACGTAATGAAAAATAGGGATAAGCTCAAATAGCCGACGTCAACTGGTCGTGTGGCCGGCAAAGGCTTGTCCACAAAATGGTCGTCATACTATGGCACTGGTGGGCGAAAGGAGAAAAAGACAAGCTCGGAAAGCTAGTCGAGCGAGGTTGAAGCACTGAAGGCGCAAGTGGCGCGGATTCCGGAGATGGTCCAAGAGCAAGTGCAACAACAACTGGGATCGACGCTTACCGGCATTATGCCTACCTTGATTCATGGGATAACGTCGTGGATTGCGGGTGGTCAACAGGGGCCACCCCCGATTCCCAGCTTCACGGCCAGCAACTCACACAACGCGCAGGCGGCGCCATTGGTGTCTCCGGCGGCGGCGGTATTGGTGTCTACAGCGGCGGCGCCATTGGTGTTTCCAGCGGCGGCGGTATTGGTGTCTCCGACGCCGGCATTGGAGCTTAATGCAGCCGGGTGTACACCGGCCGGCACCTCGCTAGCAAGCTGCCCCTCCGTCAGTTGCAAGCCCACCGTTGGCGGTGCCTCGACATTAACCGAGCTCGACGGCATCACGGTGACTAAGCCTCTCGGCCGAGGACTTCATCTCCTTGCCTTTGACTGGGCACCCCTAACGCCCTACATGTTTTCGCAGGGAGACGCCAACGTTCCTTGCACTCTCCTGCACCTCGTGGGCGGTGAGTTGGTCGATGTCGCCAAGGGCAGAATCGTTCAACCGGGCAACCCCGTGTTCCACGGTAATCGGATGCCACCCACAATGTATAGGGTTGAAGTGGTTTGGGTGCTGCCAGGCTGCAACGAGCTGTTACCTCCGATTTGACCCGCTGGGGCCGACGAAGAAGATGAGATGACCCTCAGCGCCTGTGTAAGCTGGCCCCTGCTTTGGCCGAAGAGCCAGATTCATTTGGGGGCAGGGGACACCACCCCACAGACAAGACCGCCAGTCGTGCCGGCGCCAAGCCATGGCAAGAATGCCACAACGCTACCGGACATGTCGGACATCCCTATGGCACAGGATCCGGACATTCATATGGCACAGGATCCGGACGACGATGACAACGACGATGGTACATTTGCCAACATCGATAAGTACTTTGCCGAACATGGGTACGATGACGAGTTCTGCGGGCCTCCTTCTCAAGAACCCAAACAAGACGACTGCGATCTAGCTGGTACGACGGAGAAACCCAATTGCAACAGGCGTCGCCTGGCGTTCAGTTCTCAGGAGACGCCTCTAGCTGCCGCCTTCACCGAGCCTTAGATAGTGGAGGTGTCAAATATTATCAGCCCCAACACGCTCAAGAAGGCGGTCTGTGAGCAGAACTCGGTCCCATTACAGCAGATCAAGAAGAAGGGCCGTAAACGGCCGACAAAAAAGCCGCCGGTGCGAGCCAGCCGGCACCGAGTACGATCCGTGCTCAGGATGGGCCACCTTCACCTAAGGATATCTCGAGGAGGGTGCATGTGGCGGGTAGGGCGATGCTACCGGCAATATGCTCAATGCTGCAACCGGTGCTATGCGGAGTCTGCACGACAGTGTTCTTTCTTTGGAGAAGCGGCGTCTTAGAGAGAATGATGTGGCATGCCCGGTTTTTGTGGCCAAGGTGCCAGAGGGCAAGGGCTTTGTGGATGGCTCCATCGGGGGTACGATCGTCATGCGGTTTGATGACATCTTTGCTATGTTCAACCTTCATCCTCTGCACTACACCTTCGTTCGGCTGTTTTCGCTGAGTATGGAGATGCGGATCATTAGAGACAAGACCCCGGACATCATGATCGTCGTCCCCTTCTACATGCGTGCCAAGCTCTTGAGCAGCGCTGGGGACCGCCAAGTCGCGAGTTCACACCTCGAAGACGTCATTCTGGCAAACCCAGATAAGGATAACTTCCTTGTGCCTTACTTTCCCGAGTTAGTCATCCCTTGACCGCCCCGTAACATATGATTTCTTAGATTTCAATTGTTCTTTTTTTCTAACATTCCGTGTTCTGTGCAGTGACACACATTCCACACTCATCCTCTTAAGCCCGAAATATTCCATGGCCACGTATTTCGACCCGAACTGTAACTCCAAGATAGACTACACAAATATCAAGAAAGTTCTTGATGATGTTCTCCCTGGCTACGCCAAATCTGGAGGCACCTTCATCAGGGCAGTTCGTAAGTACGGCAAGCACGTGTTCGCCCACAATATGATGTTCTGCTGCGTCAAGCAGCCGCCTGGCGGTCAGAAGGATGCCTACTATGCCCTCCATCACATGCGGGCGATTGTAAGGGACCATCATCACCTTCTGCTACCAAATAATCTCAAAGATTGGGCCGCGAGCTTGTCGGCAATCCAGGACGCGGACATCAGACAATAATTCTTTCGCATCCAGTCGGAGTTTGCGAACATCATCCATCAAGATGTCCTTCATACCTCGGGGCAATTCTTCCTTAGATATCAACCGTCCAACATTGAGATAGACGGAATGCTACAAATGCAGGCTGACAACGCCTGCGATTTCATGACCATCACGACAGACGACGGCTTCATCCATGCTCCTGTCCATGAGTCGAGTCAAAAGTAGTGATGTGTAGTTCTGAAACATTGATTGGCTCATGTTGTAATTAAACTTTAATGAATTGTATGTCTCTTTGGTTTGGACAGTCGTTCAACTTAGATGTAATCGATGCTATTTATTAGTAGGACCATGAATCGTGCTATTAATGTCTTGCTTTTCTCTTCCGATCATTTTGTTGCATACTTATATATTGCTTATGTATGTATTGTCTGTTGTTTGGCTTGTGCATAGAGATGCCGTCGTATGTCGTGTACAAGGGTAAGGTTCCCGGAGTCTATGACGACTGGGAGGAGTGTCGGAGACAGGTTGACCGTTTCAGCGGTAACAGTTACAAAGGGTACACCACTAGGGCGGAGGCCGAATCTAGATACGCCCTCTATCTAGCAGGAGAGAGGAGGGAGCGTTGGAGGAACTAGATGAAGACCAGTTTGATCGTGATGACGCTCATCGTGATGACCACAACTCTCTTCTATGTGATGGTAGTTTAGATGATTGATATCGACTTGTAATGTGAAGACAAATTCGATACTCGTGGTCTCGAGACTTGTAATGTTTTATCTTTGTTCAGTCTTTTGAATTCGGAGACTAATATGATGAATTGTTTTCGCATACTAATGGCGCATCAATACAGAGTGCGCCATTAGTATGCCAAAGGATACCAGTGGCGCATCAAGACAGAGTGCGCCATTAGTATGCCAAGTATACTAATGGCGCATCTATCCGCAGTGCGCCATTAGTGTGCCAAAGCACATGGTTAAATATGGCCCCTGGGAGGCACACTAATGGCGCATGGTGTTATATACTAATGGCGCACTGGATGGTGCGCCATTAGTGTACCAGATACTAATGGCGCACCAGTGGTGCGCCATTAGTAAAAATTACTAGTGGCGTGCTACTAATGGCGCACCGGTGATGCGCCATTAGTAGGCAAAACCGGTGCGCCATTAGTAGGCCTTTTCCTAGTAGTGGTCATGGTGGCTCCCTGCACGGTCTCGTCCGTAGAGGGCTTCGTTGGAGGTTCTTCCGCTCGGTAGGCGGAGAAGACATGCCCCTCCAGGGTGGCTTGCTTTGCATCGTCTCTATATTCCCTCTGGCCGATGGAGTAGGAAGGCCATCCCCATCACCTTCAGCGGGAGAGGCCGGTGAGCCGCTTCCGTGCCGAGGACTGGGCTAACGGCTTGGCACAAGATCCTCTGTGTCACTTCCCATCGGGGCCAGGTCCTCCATAGTATCCGGCGACCCGACGCGCGGAAGCCTCTTCCGCAACCGGCAGATGAGGGATTCCGCTTCCCCCTCCCCACCCCCATGCCAGTGACAACAAGAAAAAAGGTTAGTCGGCAAAGGTAATCAGATTTTCCAAAGATATTTACAGGGGGAAAGTCTTCGTTACTCTGCCTCAACAAGCATGGAGTTTAAGTTGAACTCTATGGGAGGCGAGGGATCCCTTCTTCTCTTCAGAGGTGGAAGGGTAGAGCTTTCCGGGAGCTCTGGCGCTAGATGAGGTGCCGGGGGCTCCGACAGAGGTGAGCTCTATGAAGAGCTCAAGCCGGAGTGGGGCTGGAATCGACTCCCAGATCAGCAGATTGCTTGGCGGGGGAAGCCTTGATCCTGGCAAGGCGAGGGGATTGGCGGCATGCCACATCGGTCATCGCGACCCTGGAGGTGGTCTTCTTCACTCTCTTGGCGGTAGGCGCAGGGTTGGGGGCCACCACCCCCGATTAGAAGCACGCTTGCGGGGGCGCTGATCTGGAACCGGGTCAAGGGCTTGTAACCCGGCCGCCAGCCAGTCCACCTCGAGCTTTGCCATCACGCCGATCTCCTGCTCCTCTTGGAGCTTCGTTGCCGCTATGGCTAGGGCATTGAGCCTGGCAAATTTGTTCCCGGCAGGAACATCCCCGGAAAGTTCCTCCTCGGCCTGCACCCTCGCTGCCACCATGATAAGAACTCTCATCCTTAGCATTCCCCTTGCCCTTCCTAGCCTTCGAGGCCATTGCCATCTCTGCAAGCCGGGAAGCCTTGTCCTCCTCAACCCTCTTTAGGATATACTCCACTTCCATGGAGGAAGTGCGCTTGTGCATTCCAGCCTTAACCCTGGTGGCCTTGTCCACCAGAGCATTGGACCACGCGAGCTCATCATCAAGAGTGGGCAGCCACCAGTCACATGCCACACCCTAAGCATTACAATCCGGCATCCACTTTAGTATCTGATCCCGGTCTGAATTGATGTTCAGAGGGATAACGGTTGCCAGGAGCTTGAACATCTGAAAGCGACCAAAAAACTGATCGCACAACCAGGCGTGGCCATAGACCGATAAGTTATTGGCCAATCCTAGTAGAAAACTCATCCTGTCCCCGGCATCACCATACAACCAGGCGGGTCTGTCCCTCTTCTACAGTGGCGAGATGCGGCGAAGAAGAAAATCCACCCCCACATGCTCAATGGTTAGCCCGACAGCCTTCAAACGGGTAATCCTGTTTATTGCCGGGGCAACCTATCATCAGCGAGGCCATGGGCGCTCCATTCCTTGCCACGCTCGACACATTCTATCTGTGCTTCACAGATTTTTGGGGCTTCCTCATCCTGAATCCAGCTCCAATCCCCTCTCCACTCATTCCACCTCTTCCGCTGCTTACCAAGGATATAATCCCATTGCTTCCTCACTACCCATGACATCTAGCAGATGTTCCCGGACTGATGACCCTTGTTCTCCACCCGTGGAACAAAGTAATGCCTAAACAGATCCACATTGGGGGCGACTCCGATGAAATTCTCGCACAAATGGGCAAAGGTGGCCATGGTCACCATTGCATTCGGCGTGAAGTCGAGGAGGTGGAATCCGTAAATGGTCATGATTGCCTCAAAGAATTCAGAGAAAGGGGGACAGAGGCTACAGAACAAATAAGCACAGATGAATCGGTACGATTCTGGCAGATCTTCTTTCCCCTCCGCCAAGACATTGGGCTCTCCATGCCCTTTCGGGACAGGCCTCCCCCACAGATACCCGTACCTCGCTTGAAGAACTGGACCGTCTAGATTCGATGGAAGAAAAATGACGTCTCCCCTCTTCTTCTTATTCAGCTCTGCCGCCCTCTTGCTCCCATCGGCGACTACCTCCTTCGCCGCGGCCATATGCTTCCCTTTCTCTGTGGGTTTTTCCCCATTTCTGTGGGCGACGATGCGAATGGGGGAAGGATTCTCGTGAGAGGAGCGGCGGTGGACAAGGGAAAGGGGGAGGAACTGTTGGTTCGGCTTGCAGAGGAGGATGATGGAAGGGCGAGGCTGGCGAAGAGTTAATCAAGCTATTCCGCATCTCCCTCTCTTTAAGGGGAGAGGCCCGTAGCGGAGGTGTGATGCTTCAGAAAGTTGCTATTTTACCTTAAATACAATAGTCCCACGAACCCACGACGCGTAGTAATTGCGGGAAGTGGATGGTGGATTGACCAGTTATCATGGCGAACCAGCATAAGCAGCCTTCTCCTGCCACGTGTCTGTGCACTATTTGGGGCCTAACCCAACGTGCCGTGCTACACGTATGGCTCAGGGCCGGGGGCTTATGTTGGGGAAAACAAATAGGGCCATATATTTTTCCCTGACTAGTGCACAGACAAGTAAGGATACAGGCGCGAGTACAAGAAATCAAGGTTTTCAGAATACCAACATGCAGATCAAGAGGACCAGGTCCAAGCTAGAAAAGTAAGAAACCACTAGGAGAAAATCCTCCCTTGCCGGCCAGGCGAGCCCTCCAAGGACGGGGTCATCCCAGAAGAAGATCTCCAAGACTCCCCCCGGCAAGGCCTGCTGGGCTCACGAAGACGCAGCCACCTCACTATACCACTTCACCATGACGCACGTCGTCAATCAGTGCGGTGTCAAGCCGCAGAGTGACTAAGTGGCAGCCATCTGCCACATGGCGGCCTCTTTATACTAGGAATATCCACAGATGACACCCATCCTATGACATGTCAAGCAAGCAGGCGCGATGCTAGCAAAACTGCCCGACAAGGCTTGCCGGGCAGGCGACAATGTGACGTCGAGCGGCGCATTTAATGCGCTCTGTCAGCCTACGGAGTTAGGTATGATAGCACTATTTTCTATCTTATCAGTGTGTAATGACTGATTTGCCACTATGGTGACCCCTTTACCTATAAAAGGAGGCCTGAGGCAACCTTAGAAAGGGTTGGAGACTGGATAGTGAATCCACTTCCCCTCATATTTCATACGCTCATAGCCATTTCGCCCGAGGCGACCCTGCCGGGCAAACGCACTATGACCACCACCTTTTTTCCAGCATCAATCCACCAAAGCAGGGTTAGGGTTTTATGCCTCACGGCGGCTTGAACCTGGGTAAAATTGCTCATGTGATCTCTGTCGTGCCGCACCATGCTCTTCTGCTCTTTGTGCAACGTGGCATCCCCCTGCCGAACCAGCAAGGGACCCTTGGTGCCATAGGTGGCCGTGGTTTCCGGCGGCACCTGCTGGGTGGAGCCAATGTGTGCCAAGGCGTCGGCTGCTTCATTGTCGGCCCGTGGAAAATGGATGAACTCGATCCCATCGAATTGCCCGCTGATCCGTAGGACGAGGAAGCGATAGCTGGCCATGTTGGCGTCCTCGGTGTCACAGTCACCAGAGGACTGTTGGACCACAAGGTCAGAGTCGCCATAGCACAGGATGTGGTGGATGCCTATCTCCTTGCCCAGCTGGAGCCCATGGATGAGTTCCTCGTACTTGGCCACATTGTTCGAGGCGGCGAAGTGGATATCCAGTGTGTAGTTTAGCTTGTCACCTTTGGGAGAGGTGAGGACGATGCCGGCTCCTAATTCGGTGCGCATATTCAAGTCGTCGAAGTACTTCCACCAATGCATGGAACCTGGCGCTAGCAGCAGGTACTGGGACTCGGCCCAGTCAACAAGGAAGTTGGCCAGTGCTTGGGACTTGAGGGCAGTGCTGGGCTGGTAGAGGATGGTGTGGGGGCATCTCTGTTGCCAATGATCTCGGCAAGAGGGGCAATGCAGACGACCGTGATGGAGTGCTCCTAGAAGTACTGCTTCGGCTTCTTGGCGGTAAGATACATGCCGTAGCACATTTTCTGGAAGTGGGGGCAGTTCTGCTTGGAGGCGGTCAACACCTAGCTCAAGTAATAGACCAACCTCTGTACCGGCTGCGCCTTCCTGGCTTCTGGGTGCTCTACAACAATCACCGTGCTGATGACCCAGTTTGTTGCGGTGATGTAGAGGAGCATTGGCTCTTTGGCGGCCGGAGTGGCCAGAACAGGAGGCATGGACAGGATCCGCTTGAGCTGGAGGAACGCCTCGTCCGCTTGGTCAGTGTCGGATTGTGGGTTCCGGCTAACCCTTGAGGTTCGAACACTGGGGTGCGCACGAAGTACTCATCCTCTCTAGTTCGGTGGCTCGACGATCCCACGGACTAGCTCGACGAAAACCAAGGAACACAAGACAGAGATGTTTATACTGGTTCAGGCTCTAATGTGGTGGTGGTGGATTGCCTCGAGGGCTAGGGATGAACTGCCTCCTGAGGAGAGGTGTTCTTGAGGTCGATGAGCTGATGTGGGTGAGGGTGATCCGCATGATCTGTCCCTTGCTACGGTGGTGGCTAGCCCTGTTTATAGAGGTCTTGGTCCTCTTCCCAAATGTTAGGCGGGAAGGAATCCTACAACGGCCAAGTTTGAAGGGGTACAACTAGTACAAGCATTCCTGACCAAAGGTGGTCTTTGCCTGCCAAAGACTCTGGTGGTGACGCTGATGTGGGCTGTGTGGTGACCTCCGTCCTACCGTCCTGCTGGCCTTGGTCTTGTTGCACCGATATGGAAACCTTTGCCTGAAGCCTCGGGACTCCTCGCCTGTGCCTGCCTCTTTAGAACCAAAGAGGAAACTGGTACACTGCACCCACTGGCGCCCGCCTGGCCCTGGTCATCATGGCTCACGCCATGTGAACCTCGTGAGGTGCCCCTTGCATAGATATCTCTGCTCCTCAGGAGCCAGCCTAGTGAGGTTGCCCCTAGGGAGGTCTTGGCATTGTCCGCCTCGCGAGGCTTGGCCCCTCGTGAGGGTCTTGAGCTCTTGCTGCAGATGATGCGCTGTACCAGGCCGCTAGTGGAGCCACGTCGTGGGCTGCAGGCATGCAAGTCTGGGTACCCCCGTTCCTAGGATGCCGACAGTAGCCCCCAGGCACAAGGCGCGCTCGAACTTGGCTTCGAGGCAAAGCAAAAGGGCAAGTGCGGAGCGCCGCGGGCCCCAACCACATGTGACCTTGGTCGTCGCGTGGTGATTGATGGGACGTGGGCGCCTCCGCTTCCCAACGCTGCCTTGATATTCGTTCGACTTGACGAGTTTCTGCTGCATGGAGAAGAAAACCATCAGTACCTGCGATCATGGAGGCCAGTTGTTGGCCTCCTTATGGCTATAAATGAGGAGGGGTGTGGAGCCCAGTTGCTCATCTCTTCCTACATTCCGCCTGCTTCTTCTTCTTCCTCCTCACTTCGTCATCTTGCCGCGACACCCATGGCTCCGATAAGGAGATTCTCTACCGTCGAGAAAGGGAAGGCTCCCCATGAAGAGTAGGGGCCTCTTTCGTCGAAGAAGAGGTTGGTCCCCTCCTACGACATCATCATGAGGCAGGAAGTGATGAGGGCATGGTACGAGTGGCCTCCTCCTAGCTACCCGTTGCCCTTGTACACCCACATGCAAGGCTCCGGAGGAGGAGGCAGCGCCTCACGCCGCTAGCTCCACGGCCGCGGTGGCAAGGCCATGGTGGCATGCGCTGCTGGCCTGCGAACTCATGCCGGGGGCTCCTCGCGCGAGCTCATGGTGTTGGCGGTGATGCAGCCGTGCACATGGATCAAGTTCACATAGTTGATGCCGCTGAGGGGGCTGCTCGAGCTGTGGCTGCAAAACTCCGAGTGCAGCACCCCGGCAATGGGAGCAGACGTCGAGGTCATCTCCCCAGGCAAGATCTTCATGACCCGTGGATGGGGCGAGGTCGCCCGCGTCTGTCGTGCTGAGGGGGCCCTCGCCATCCATTTCAAGTACGACTATGCCTCCATGTTGTTCTTCAAGGTCTTTGACGGGTAAGGCCGTCGCCTGGAATGCTACCCAAGAGGGGGTCGACAAGACGACGCGGAGGCTAGCGCCGGGCCCGCCCTTGGCCCTATCAGCAGCTCCTCCAGCAGCAGCGGCAGGTCCTGGGAGTCCAGCGACTCTCCCGAGCCTGACGAGACTCCGGAGATGAGCGGCGACAGCTACGTGCCCCCAAGCTCTCGCCGTGCCCGGAGCGCAGCAATGACGTCCGCTCGTCGTCATCACTGAACTGGACAGGGTTGGAGTCGGCCCCTCGTGGTCCACTATTGATGATGGCGTCGGCGGGGACGCCAGTAGATATGACTCTAGGAAGCATTCTATTTTTTGTTCCCTGCGAGGAATTGAGATGAACCCCGTGGGGGTGTGTAAAGGATTTGTAGTGTTTTGGCGTCAATATTATTCCATTACAAAATTCATGACTGCGCATCTTGCTTTGACATTGTCCCCCCTTTTTCGCCCCCGCGGTAGCTTAGTGCCCTATGCCGACAGGTCCCAGTCCCTAGGCAGGCCTCCGCCGTCGCTGGTATGCCAGGTCGCGATGCCGCGGTCAAGGACAAGAGGTGAGCGACCCGAGGTCCGATAAGAGCTCCTGAGGCGAGATGCTCAAGACCTCCCCCTTGGCGTCCAATTAGCTTCCTAAAGGTAGAAAAGGAAGGCGCCGGAGCAAGGCTGCAGGAGCCAAAAATCGTAAGTCACGAGCTGGGATGCCTTGAATACGTGACTTATCTTAGCGATCCTGGGTCGATTCCTTGCATGGCGCATGATTTACTCGCCGCTAATGGCGATACTGCCAGGTTATGTCCATGCCAGCTTCCCCCATTCACACTCTCCTGAGTGCTATGCGTCCTCGAGTCCCGACCCTCGAGCGAGCTCAACCACCGCTGGTATGCCAGGTTAAGGCCAGGAGGTGAGGGCTAGAGAGGCAGTAAGGACTCTTGAGGTGCCTGATACGTCCATTTTGCATCATGCATTTATATTGATATTTATTGCATTATGGGCTGTAATTACACATTATGTCACAATACTTATGCCTATTCTCTCTTATTTTACAAGGTTTACATGAAGAGGGAGAATGCTGGCAGCTGGAATTCTGGGCTGGAAAAGGACCAAATATTAGAGACCTACTCTGCAAAACTCCAAAAGTCCTGAAACTTCACGGGAGCATGTTTCAGAATATACAAAAAATATTGGGCAAAAGAAGTACCAGAGGGGGGCCGCCCACCGTGCATGAGGGTGGGGGGCGCGCCCAACCCCCCTAGGCGTGCCCCCTTCCTCGTGGCCCCCCTGGTGGCCCTCTGATGCCCATCTTTGGCTATATGGAGTCTTTTGTTGAGAAAAAAAATCATAAGCAAGCTCACGGGACGAAACTCCGCCGCCACGAGGCGGAACCAATCTAGGGCTCGGGCGGAGCTGTTCTGCCGGGGAAACTTCCCTCCGGGAGGGGGAAATCATCACCATCGTCATCACCAACGATCCTCTCATCGGGAGGGGGTTAATCTCCATCAACATCTTCACCAGCACCATCTCATCTCAAACCCTAGTTCATCTGTTGTATCCAATCTTTGTCCCAAAGCCTCAGATTGGTACCTGTGGGTTGCTAGTAGTGTTAATTACTCCTTGTAGTTGATGCTAGTTGGTTTACTTAGTGGAAGATCATATGTTCAGATCCATTATGCATATTAAAACCCCTCTGATTATGAACATGAATATGCTTTGTGAGTAGTTAAGTTTGTCCTGAGGACATGGGAGAAGTCTTGCTATAAGTAGTCATGTGAATTTGGTATTCGTTCGATATTTTGATGAGATGTATGTTGTCTCTCCTCTAGTGGTGTCATGTGAACGTCGACTACATGACACTTCACCATTGTTTGGGCCTAGAGGAAGGCATTGGGAAGTAATAAGTAGATGATGAGTTGCTAGAGTGACAGAAGCTTAAACCCTAGTTTATGCGTTGCTTTGTAAGGGGATGATTTGGATCCATATGTTTCATGCTATGGTTAGGTTTACCTTAATACTTCTGTTGTAGTTGCAGATGCTTGCAATAGGGGTTAATCATAAGTCAGATGCTTGTCCAAGGAAGGATAGTACCCAAGCACCGGTCCACCCACATATCAAATTATCAAAGTACCGAACGCGAATCATATGAACGTGATGAAAACTAGCTTGACGATAATTCCCATGTGTCCTCGGGAGCGTTTTCCTTTATATAAGAGTTTGTCTAGGCTTGTCCTTTGCTACAAAAAGGATTGGGCCATCTTGCTGCACCTTATTTACTTTTACTATTTGTTACCTATTACAAATTACCTTATCACAAAACTATCTGTTACCGATAATTTCAGTGCTTGAAGAGAATACCTTACTAAAAAAATGCTTATCATTTCCTTCTGCTCCTCGTTGGGTTCGACACTCTTATTTACCGAAAGGACTACGATAGATCCCCTACACTTGTGGGTCATCAATACTCTTTTCTAGCTCTATTGCCGGGGAAGGAAGCACCTTTGGTAGGTGGAATTTGGTAAGGAAAATTTTATATAGTGTGCTGAAATTTACTGTCACTTGTTACTATGGAACATAATCCTTTGAGGGGCTTGTTCGAGGTATGTTCACCCCTACCAGTAGAGCAAAGATTTGCTGCTCAACCTACTGAACCTGTTGAAATTTTTTACTTTGAAATTCCTTCGGGTATGATAGAGAAACCGCTAGCTAATCCTTTTACAGGAGATGGAACATTGCACCCCCATTTTCACCTAATCTATGTGGATGAAGTTTGTGGATTATTTAAGCTTGCAGGTATGCCCGAGGATGTTATCAAGAAGAAGGTATTCCCTTTATCTTTGAAGGGAGAGGCATTGACATGGTTTAGGCTATGTGATGATATGGGATCATGGAACTATAACCGATTGAAATTGGAATTTCATCAGAAGTTTTATCCTGTGCATCTTGTTCATCGTGATCGTAATTATATATATAATTTTTGGCCTCGCAAAGGAGAAAGCATCGCTCAAGCTTGGGGGAGTCTTAAGTCAATGTTATATTCATGCCCCAATCATGTGCTATCAAAAGAAATGATTATTCAAAAATTTTATGCTCGGCTTTCTCTTAGTAATCGCTCCATGCTCGATACTTCTTGTACTGGATCTTTTATGATGAAGACTATGGAATTCAAATGGGCTTTATTGGAAAGAATTAAACGCAACTCTGAAGATTGGGACCTCGTCAAAGGTAAGGAGTCAGGTATAACACCCAAGTTTTATTGTGTTAAATCTTTTGTGGATACCGATGCTTTCCGTGAATTTAGCACTAAATATGGACTTGACTCTGAGATAGTAGCTTCTTTCTGTGAATCCTTTGATACTCATGTTGATCTCCCTACGGAGAAGTGTTTTAAATATAATCCTCCCATTGAAGTAAAAGTAGTTGCACATATTAAAGTTGAAGAAAAGACTATCACTTATAATGATCCTGTTGTTCCCACTACTTATATTGAGAAACCACCTTTCCCTATTAGAATAAAGGATCATGCTAAAGCTTGAACTATGTTTCGTAAGAGCAATACTAGAAGACCTACTCCTTCTGAGCAAATTAAAGTTGAACCTAGTGTTGCTATGGGCATGTTATTTACTTCTGTAATGAAGCTGCTAGAATTGCTAGACCTGATACTAAAAATAAACATAGACCTGTTGTAGGCATGCCTGTTATTTCTGTTAAAATGGGAGGTCATTGCTATCATGGCTTATGTGATATGGGTGCTAGTGCAAGTGCAATACCTCATTCTTTATACAAAGAAATTATGCATGATATTGCACCTACTGAGTTAGAAGAAACTGATGTTACAATTAAGCTTGCCAATAGAGACACTATTTCACCCGTCTTGCTTCTATTGTCGTGCCTCCTAATGATCCTTTAGAGCAATATTTTCTAGACCATGAAAATGATATGTTTACGAATGAAGGAAGGGAAATAGATGAAGTATTCTTTAAACAGGGACCTATTTTGAAACACAACTTGCCTGTTGAAATCCTAGGGGGTCCTCCTCCACCCAAGGGTGATCCCGTGTTTGAGCTTAAACCTTTACCTGATACTCTTAAATATGCTTATCTTGATGATAAAGAGATATATCCTATTTATTATTAGTTCTAACCTTTCAGAGCATGAAGAAAAGAAATTATTGAAAGCTCTGAAGAAGCACTATGCTGCTATTGGATATACTCTTGATGATCTAAAGGGCATTAGTCCCACTCTCTGCCAGCACAAAATAAAATTGGAGAAAGACGCGAAACCGGTTGTTGATCACCAACGACGGTTAAATCCTAAGATGAAAGAAGTGGTAAGAAAATAAATACTGAAGCTTCTGGAGGCAGGTATACTTTATCCCGTTGCTGATAGTCAGTGGGTAAGCCCTGTTCATTGTGTCCCTAAGAAGGGATGTATTACTGTTGTTCCTAATGATAATGATGAATTGATACCACAAAGAATTTTTACAGGTTATAGAATGGTAATTTATTTCCGTAAACTAAATAAAGCTACTCAAAAGGATCATTACACTTTACCTTTTATTGATCAAATGCTAGAAAGACTATCCAAACATACACATTTTTGCTTTCTAGATGGTTATTCTGGTTTCTCTCAAATACCTATGTCAAAAGAGGATTGAGAAAATACAACTTTTACTCATCCTTTCGGTACCTTTGCTTATAGACCTATGCCTTTTGGTTTATGCAATGCACCTGCTACTTTTCAAAAATGTATGACTGCTATATTCTCTGACTTTTGTGAAAAGATTGTTGAGGTTTTCATGGATGATTTCTTCGTTTACAAAACCTCTTTTGATGGTTGCTTAAGCAACCTTGATCATGTTTTGCAGAGATGTGAAGAAACTAATATTGTCTTGAATTTGAGAAGTGCCACTTTATGGTTAATGAAGGTATTGTCTTGGGGCATAAAATTTTGAAAGAGGTATTGAAGTTGATAAAGCTAAAGTTGATGCTATTGAAAAGATGCCATGTCCTAAGGACATTAAAGGTATAAGAAGCTTCCTTGGTCATGCTAATTTTTATGGGAGGTTCATTAAGGAGTTCTCTAAAATTTCTCGGCCTCTGGCTAATCTCTTACAAAAAGATGTTCCTTTTGTCTTTGTTGATGACTGTGTAGAAGCATTTGAAATACTTAAGAAAGCTTTGGTTTCTGCACCTATTGTTCAACCTCCTAATTGGAATTTACCATTTGAAATTATATGTGATGCTAGTGAGTATGGTTTAGGGGTTTTTCTAGGACAAAGAGTTGATAAGAAATTAAACGTTATTCAATATGCTAGTAAAACTCTAGACTGTGCCCAGAGAAACTATGCTACTACTTTAAAAGAATTTTTAGTTGTTGTATTTGCTTGTGATAAGTTCAGACCTTACATTGTTGATTCTAAAGTAACTGTTCACATGCTGCTATTAAATATCTTATGGAAAAGAAAGATGCTAATCATATACTTATTAGATGGGTTCTCTTACTACAAAATTTTTATTTGTATATCATTGATAGAAAGGGAGCTGAGAACCCCATTGCAGACAACTTGTCTAGGTTAGAGAATGTTCTTGATGACCCACTACCTATTGATGATAGCTTTCCTGATGAACAATTAGCTGTCATAAATGCTTCTCGTACTGCTCCATGGTATGCTGATTATGCTAATTACATTGTTGCTAAAAAAATTATACCACCTAGTTTCGCATACTAGCAAAAGAAAAAGTTCGTCTATGATTTAAGACATTACTTTTGGGATGACCCACATCTTTATAAAGAAGGACTAGATGGTGTTATTAGATATTGTGTACCTGAGCATGAACAGTGACTGATCCTGTGCAAGTGTCACTCTGAGGCTTATGCAGGATAACATGCTGGAGACAGAACTGCACATAAGGTATTGCAATCCGATTTTTATTGGCCTACTCTCTTAAAAGATGCCCGTAAGTTTGTCTTGTCATGTGAAGAATGTCAAAGAATTGGTAATCTTAGTAGACATCAAGAAATGCCTATGGATTATTCACTTGTTATTGAAACAGTTGATGTTTGGGCCTTTGATTATATGGGACCTTTTATTTCTTCTAATGGGTACACACATATTTTAGTTGATGTTGATTACGTTACTAAGTGGGTATAAGCTATTCCAACTAGTAGTGCTGATCATAACTGTAACATCCCAAATTTTCAAGTTGGAATGTTATACGTTAGATCATCATTGCATATCATATTTTATTTTTGCCTTTGGTTGATCCTAGATATTTCTACGCAACTCAAGGACCCATGGAGAGAGTTGGGAAATTCTTTATTTTCATATTTGAGTTTTCTCAAATTTTCAGAATAGGATCATTTGATTTTTATTATTTTATCATCAATTATTTATATTACAAAAATATGAGAGAGGGAATAAAATGACTTTCCCAAAATAAAGAAATATTGAGGATTTAATAATAAAATCAAATAAGATTTTGTTTCGGAGTTTTTTGTTATTTTATTTGAATTTAGGAAAAATGTGCGTTTTCCAAAATTGCATTTAGGCCCCAAATAAATGTTCACCTTGTGAGGCTTGATTTTAGAAGCCCGGGAAATTTTTTTTCGGGATTTTTGGAGTCCGTTTAGTATTTCTTTTTATTTTTCTTCTGCGTGTAAGTATTGAAAAAAACAAACCGACCTACGGGCCGTGTCCGACCGGGACTCCGGCCCGCTAGGCTTTATAAGCCGGTGGGGCGGGGGGAGCCCAGCAGAAGCCAGCCAGCCCGCGCCACGAAACCCTAGCCGCCGCCTGCCGCCACCGCCGCCGCTCGCCGTCGCTGGAGCTGCCGCGCCGCCGCCTCGCCGACTCGCCGCTGAGGTCGCCTCGAAATCTATGCCATTTTTTTTATTTTATTTTTTCGAAAAACCATTCTGTTTTTCCCTCGTTTTTCATCGTTTTTTTAGTTTCAGTTTTTTTAAATAGATCGGTTTTTCCGATTTATTTAAATAGCGAACGTTCGTCGTTTTTTTCTTTTTCTCAGATTAAATCCGCGATTTTTCTGATCGCGATTTCAGATCTGATTTTTGTTTTAGTATAACTTTTCGCTCGTTTATCGGAATCAGGCGATTAAAGCGCCTGGAGTTTCATCTCGAAACCCTCTATCCATTTAACCAACTTAAACAAGTTTTTTGGTACTGTAAAAAATTGCCTTAGATCCAGATTAGTAGAACGAAGTTGTTTTCTTTCGCCGTTTGACTTCCGTTGCTTCGTTTGAGTTGATTCTTTTTGCGAACCGGAGTTCTTAAGTTGAACCTTCTGGTTAGATCTCTTATTCGAGTTTTACCTGTGCATTAGATGAGTACTTATTGTATGCTTGTTTGTTTGTTTGCGATAGAGTACCCAGAGTGCGCCGCTTGTTACTTCGAATCGCTAGGTTTCCCGGATCATCAGCAAGGAAAGTAACACTTTGATCATACCTCCTACTACCAAGTTTTATTGCATTAGATCAATCCTCACACATTGCATGATTCGGATCTAATTAAATTGGGGGTTTGGGGAGTAGTTGAGGTAGAACCTATTACCTGTTTATTATCAAACCTTTGGGAGTTACTTCTACGTTTGCTTACTGTGCCAACCTATGCTAGTAGACGTGGATTGGGTGAGTGATATCCATGAAAGATGTGAGTATTGTTAATTAATGGTTTATCTAAGGTGGCAACTTAAACACACATCTGGGTGGATTGAGGTACCTGGGTATTCCAGGATTGCCTGTTTCTTTTTGGACTGCCACCTAGGCTCAAAGGGATCATGAGATTATTCATACTAGAAACTTCCGTGTGCAGCCACAAGCTATTATGGGCTCTAGCATAGTTGATTAAGTCGTGCGAACTCTTACAGGGTAGACTAGCAGATGTAGGGGAAAGTAGGTGTAACGGTCTATCCATCGTAAGGTGCTTGCGCTTCTGAAAGACTATGTCTCGGTCATCCGTCTTCTCAAACACCATGTAGTGCGAGAAAACAAACGAAGGCGATCGAGTCTTGTGGGGAAAAGTGCGCAAACCTCTGCAGAGTGTAATAAACTAATCATGATTAGCAGTGTCCCCGGTTATGGACATCTTGAGTATCTAGTACTTGGATTATCATGTGAATCTCAACATGTTACCCTAAATTAATTTTGTTGGGTTTTGTTAATGATGATGCTTAATTGGGATTGAGAATGCTGTCAACCATTCTCAATGTTTAACAACCACCATTATTGTTAAATAAAATTTATTCTTTTGCAGTAGGGAAAAATTCGTCATGGTGTTCTTAGATAAGTTCGTCATGGTGTTCATTGATGATATCCTGGTTTACTCGAAGAATGAAGAGGAGCATAATGGCATTTGCGTTTGGTACTTGAGAAGCTCAGAGAACATCAGTTGTATGCCAAGTTCAACAAATGTGAGTTTTGGTTGAAGGAAGTAGGATTCCTCGGACACATTATATCCGGAGAAGGTATATTAGTAGATCCCACTAAAGTTGATACTGTGACCAAGTGGGAAGCACCAACCATAGTTGGAGAGATACGGAGTTTTCTTGGACTCGCAGGATACTACCAAAGATTCATTGAGAATTTCTCCAAGATTGCAAAGCCTATGACGGAGTTATTAAAGAAGGATACCAAGTTCAAATGGACTAAGGAGTGTGAGGCTAGTTTCCAGGAGTTGAAGAAATGCTTGGTTACTTCACCAATGTTGATTTTACCAGATTAGACCAAGGACTATGAGGTGTATTGCGACGCTTCACGTCGAGGACTTGGAGCAGTGCTTATGCAAGAAGGGAGAGTTGTTTCATATGCCTCAAGACAGCTTAAGCCTCATGAGTTGAATTATGCTACTCATGATTTGGAATTAGCAGCCGTAGTGCATGCACTGAAGACTTGGAGACATTTTCTGATTGGAAATCATTGTGAGGTGTACACGGATCATAAGAGTTTGAAATACATCTTCACACAGAAGGAGTTAAACCTCAGACAAAGGAGATGGTTGGAGCTCATCAAGGATTATGATATGAGATTGCATTACCATCCCGGAAAGGCTAATGTAGTAGCTGACGCATTGAGCCGTAAGAGCCATGTCATCACCCTAATGACGGGAGATTTAACAAGGGAGTTAGCCGAAAATCTACGAGACCTACGCTTGGAAATAGTTCCAAGAGGCTATGTAGCAGCATTGGAGATTTAGTCTACTTTGATGGATAAGATCAGAAAAGCTCAAAGGACTGACAAGGAAATTGCTTCTATTAAGGAGAAAATGAGCAAAGGAAAAGCTAAGGGATTTCGTGAGGATGAGCACGATACCTTATGGTTTGAAGACCGCATCTATGTACCAAATGATCCGGAGATTAGGAAGCTAATTCTGCAAGAGGCCCATGACTCACCATACTCGATTCACCTAGGAAATACCAAGATGTATTTGGATTTGAAGGATATTTTCTGGTGGACCAGAATGAAGAAGGATATTGCGGAGTATGTAGCAGTTTGTGATGTATGTCAGAGAGTAAAGGCAGAGCATCAGAAGCCAGCAGGATTGTTACAACCATTGCCAATACCCGAATGGAAGTGGGATAAGCTAGGCATGGATTTTATTACAGGATTTCCCAAAACACGTTCAGGCTATGACTCGATATGGGTTATAGTCGATCATTTGACAAAGATAGCTCATTTCATTCCAGTGAAGACTACCTATACCAGTGCAAAGTTGGCAAAGATAAACATGACCAGGAGTTCCAAGGAGCATTGTATCAGATAGAGGAACCCAGTTTACCTCAAAGTTCTGGAATCAGTTGCATGAGACTTTGGGAACCAGACTGGAGTTTAGCACAGGTTTCCACCCGCAGACAAATGGACAGACCGAGAGAGTCAATCGAATTTTGGAGGATATGCTAAGAGCTTGTGTGCTAGATTATGGATCTAGTTGGGATGATAATTTGCCAAATGCAGAGTTCTCTTACAACAACAGCTATCAAACCAGTTTGAAGATGGCCCCTTTTGAAGCCTTGTACGGAAGGAGGTGCAGGACCCCATTGTCCTGGGATGAAGTTGGAGATCGCCAGTTGTTTGGACTGGATCTGATAAAGGAGTCTGAACAGAAAGTGAAATTAATTCACGACAGGCTGAAGGTAGCTCAATCCAAGCAGAAGAGTTATGCAGATTCTAAACGCAAGGAGACAGTTTACGAAGTCGGAGACCAAGTCTATCTTCGAGTATCACCACTTCGAAGACTTAAGCGCTTTGGAGTTACGGGAAAGCTAGCGCCATGTTTTGTAGGCCCATACCAAGTTTTGGAGCATACGGGAGAAGTAGCGTACAAGTTGGAATTACCCGAAGGACTGTCAGGAGTTCATGACGTGTTCCATGTATCCCAGTTGAAGAAGTGCCACGCAGAGATGGCCGACATACCGCCGAGGGATACGGTACCACTCGAAGCAATTTAGTTGGATAACGATTTGACTTATGAGTAGAAACCAATTAAGATTCTCGAGTTTGCCAGCTGAGTCACTCGCAGCAAGATTATCAAGTTTTGCAAAGTTCAATGGAGCCACCATAGGGAGGATGAAGCCACTTGGGAACGAGAAGAAGATTTGCTCAAGGACCACCCTCACCTATTTTCTAGCCAACCCGAATCTCGAGGGCGAGATTCATCTTAAGGGGGTAGGTCTGTAACATCCCAAATTTTCAATTTGGAATGTTATACATTAGATCATCATTGCATATCATATTTTATTTTTGCCTTTGGTTTGATCCTAGAAATTTCTACGCAACTCAAGGACCCACGGAGAGAGTTGGGAAATTCTTTATTTTCATATCTGAGTTTTCTCAAATTTTGAGAATAGGATCATTTGATTTTTATTATTTCATCATCAATTATTTCTATTACAAAAATATGAGAGAGGGAATAAAATGACTTTCCCAAAATAAAGAAATATTGAGGATTTAATAATAAAATCAAATAAGATTTTGTTTCGGAGTTTTTCGTTATTTTATTTGAATTTAGGAAAAATGTGCATTTTCAAAATTGCATTTAGGCCCCAAATAAATGCTCACCTTGTGCGGCTTGATTTTAGAAGCCCGGGAAAATTTATTTCGGGATTTTTGGAGTCCGTTTAGTATTTATTTTTATTTTTCGTCTGCGCATAAGTATTTTAAAAAAAATGAACCGACCTACAGGCCGTTCCGACCGGGACTCCGGCCCGCTAGGCTTTATAAGCCGGGGGTTGCCCAGCCGAAGCCAGCCCGCCCTTGCCCCGAAACCCTAGCCGCCGTCGCCTGCCGCCGCCGCCTGCCGCCGCCGCCGCCTGCCATCGCCGGAGCCGCCACGCCGCTGCCTCGTCGACTCGCCGCCGAGGTCGCCTCAAAATCCGCGCCGTTTTTTTTATTTTATTTTTTTTCGAAAAACCGTTTGGTTTTTCCGTCGGTTTTTCGTCAGTTTTTTTAGTTTCGGTTTTTCAAAATAGATTGGTTTTTCCGATTTATTTAAATAGCGAGTGTTCGCCCATTTGTTCGTTCTAGCGAACGTTCGTCGTTTTTTTCTTTTTCTCGGATTAAATCCGCGATTTTTCTGATTGCGATTTTAGATCCGACTTTCGTTTTAGTATAACTTTTCACTCGTTTATCGGAATCAGGCGATTCAAGCGCCTGGAGTTTCGCCTCGAAACCCTCTATCCATTTAACCAACTTAAACAAGTTTTTTGCTACTGTAAAAAATTGCCTTAGATCCAGATTAGTAGAACGAAGTTGTTTTCTTTCACCATTTGACTTCCGTTGCTTCGTTCGATTTGATTCTTTTTGCAAACCGGAGTTCTTAAGTTGAACCTTCTGGTTAGATCTCTTATTCGAATTTTACCTATGCATTAGATGAGTACTTATTGTATGCTTGTTTGTTTGTTTGCGATATAGTACCCAGAGTGCGCCGCTTGTTACTTCGAATCGCTAGGTTTCCCGGATCATCAGCAAGGCAAGTAACACTTTGATCATACCTCCTACTACCCAGTTTTATTGCATTAGATCAATCCTCACACATTGCATGATTAGGATCTAATTAAATTGTGGGTTTTGGGAGTAGTTGAGGTAGAACCTATTACCTGTTTATTATCAAACCTTTGGGAGTTACTTCTACGTTTGCTTACTGTGCCAAGCTATGCTAGTAGACGTGGATTGGGTGAGTGATATCCATGACAGATGTGAGTATTGTTAATTAATGGTTTATCTAAGGTGGCAACTTAAACACACATCTGGGTGGATTGAGGTACCTGGGTATTCCAGGATTGCCTGTTTCTTTTTGGACCGCCACCCAGGCTCAAAGGGATCATGCGATTATTCATACTAGAAACTTCCGTGTGCAGCCACAAGCTATTATGGGCTCTAGCATAGTTGACTAAGTCGTGTGAACTCTTACAGGGTAGACTAGCAGATGTATGGGAAAGTAGGTGTAATGGTCTATCCATCGTAAGGTGCTAGCGCTTCTGAAAGACTATGTCTCGGTCATCCGTCTTCTCAAACACAATGTAGTGCGAGAAAACAAACGGAGGCGATCGAGTCTTGTGGGGAAAAGTGTGCAAACCTATGCAGAGTGTAATAAACTAATCATGATTAGCCGTGTCCTCGGTTATGGACATCTTTAGTATCTAGTACTTGGATTATCATGTGAATCTCAACATGTTACCCTAAATTAATTTTGTTGGGTTTTGTTAATGATGATGCTTAATTGGGATTGAGAATGCTGTCAACCATTCTCAATGTTTAACAACCACCATGATAGTTAAATAAAATATATTCCTTTGCAGTAGGGAAAAATTGGCAAAAATTAGCTTTACGCAAAACTGTAACCATAGAGCTTTCCACCAGCCAAATATGCATATAGTATAGTTGTTTCATTCCATTATTCTCTATGTGATACTTTGCCAGCATATTTAATGTGCTGATCCGTTTCGGGTTGCAACGTTAATGTTGCAGACTTTTCAGACGATGATTAAGGAGTTTTAGGTTGTGGTTCTATACTTAGTTGATGGACTCACTTATCTTCCAAGCCTTCCGCTGTTATCGATATTAGATGGCCTTAAGCCATATTTATTCTAATAAGTTCTCTATTGAGACACTCGTTGTAATAAGTGTGTGATTGCTACTCTGTTATAAATCCTCCGAGTACTCTGTGGTGTCAGCATTACTGATCCGGGGATGACACTGAAGCACAGAGATCAGACTGTTTGAGGTCTGGTTGCTACAATAACACCTCTATTAAGATGCTTAAAGAAGTTATTTTTTCGAGGTTTGGAGTCCCTAGATACTTAATGACTGATGGTGGTTCACATTTTATTCATGGTGCTTTTTCTAAATTGCTTGCTAAGTATGTTGTTAATCATAGAATTGCATCTCCATATCATCCACAGTCTAGTGGTCAAGTAGAATTAAGTAATAGAGAACTTAAATTAATTTTGCAAAAGACTGTTAATAGATCTAGAAATAATTGGTCCAAGAAACTTGATGATGCATTACGGGCATATAGAACTACATATAAAAATCCTATGGGTAGGTCTTCGTATAAAATGGTTTATGGAAAAGCATGTCACTTACCTATTGAACTATAACATAAGGCATATTGGGCCATTAAAGAGCTCAATTATGATTTCAAACTTGCCGGTGCGAAGAGGCTTTTTGACATTAGCTCACTTGATGAATGGAGAGCCCAGGCTTATGAGAATGCCAAGCTGTTTAAAGAAAAAAATTTAAAAGATGGAATGACAAAAGGATACGAAAACGTGAGTTTAATGTAGGAGATTATGTGTTATTATACAACTCTCGTTTAAAAGTTTTTGCAAGCAAACTTCTCTCTAAATGGGAAGGTCCATACGTTATCGAGGAGGTCTACCATTCCGGTGCCATGAAAATCAACAACTTCGAAGGCACAAATCCGAGGGTGGTGAACGGTTAAAGAATGTAACATTATATCTCAGGTAATCCCATAAATGAGGAATACATAAGGGACACTTTCCAGAATGTTTCAGACTCTGAAAAGGAATAGGTATGTGGTACAGTTAGTAAACCGACTCCAAAACGGTTCTAATAGCAATTTTTCCCTGTTTTGGAATATTTAAGAAAATAGGAAAATAAGTAGTCTGGAAAGGACACGAGGCTTCCAAGGGGGTGGAGGGCGCGCCCTACCCCCCTGGGCGCGCCCCTTGCCTCGTGGGCACCTCGTGTGCTCTCCGGACTCCGTTTTCTTGCACGATACTTCTTTTGGTCAGTAAAAGTTCACTATATAATATCCCGAAGGTTTTGACCACCGTACCATGCAAATATATTCTGTCTTTGTTTCGAGTTGTTTCTGCTGCAGATTTAGAGCAAGATGTCTTCTCAAGAGTCAGCCGGGGAGAGTCGGGTGTCTCATCTGACACCGGGGCCAAGAGCAAATATCGATGCTGACCACTTTGGTCCATCAACCGAGGAAGAGATGGAGGCCGACTTGAAAAGGATAGATGCCATGGAGGAGGATCAAGAAGTTACTTCTCGTTTCCGAGCCGGATTCATGATGGGGGAACTACAAAGCTCTACCATTCCCAACTCGGTCATCTCTTCCAACGTTAGATTTCTTTCTTATGAAAATATGAAAAAGAGTGTTACTTGTTCTCCCGCAGCTATGCAACATCCTTGGGTGAAAGGAGCTTTAGCCGTCACGGGGAAGCATGGTAAGGAAATAATGGACCTCAAGAAGCAAGTCAATAAGCTCGAGGAAGAGAATCGTATCCTGAGGGGCATCATCACCAAGAATATCAGATCACCACCCCCGAAGAAGGAGACATAAACACATGGGTATGGGCATTCCCGTCGGCAACTGCCAAGATTGGGGGAGTGCCCTGGTATCGTATCACCATCACACCTTTATATTTACCATTTTTCTTAGTTTGATCCTTTTGGTAACATCTTGTCTAGTAGAATAAAGTTTTAGTGTGATCTAGTTTTGAGTTTTGCTTTATGATCCTTCTATGTAATCGAGTCCGTGAGCTATATATAATAAAGATTAGTGTTGAGTCAAGGGCTTGGTTATTTTGCCATGATCTCGAGGGAATAAAATAAAAAAGAAAAGAATAAAAATAAATAAAGAGATCATATGGATCTTATGGAGAGTAGTGACTTCACATATAAAGAGTATGATGAATAAAAGTTGTTGAGAGTTGACAAACATAGATTTGGTCATCGTTGTAATTAATAGGAAGTAATAAGGAAAGAGAGGTTTCCACATATAAATATACTATCTTGGACATCTTTTATGATTGTGAGCACTAATTAAAATATGACATGCTAAAAAGTTGATGTTGGACAAGGAAGACAACATAAAGGATTATGTTTCCTTACATCTAAAATAAATTATATTGTCATGGATCATCCAACATGTTGAGCTTGCCTTTCCCTCACATGGTAGCCAAATTCTTTGCACCAAGTAGAGATGCTACTTGTGCTTCCAAATATCCTTAAACCTAGTTTTGCCATTAGAGTCCACCATATCTACCTATGGATTGAGTAAGATCCTTCATGTAAGTTGTCATCGTTGCAAGCAATAAAAATTGCTATCTAAATATGTATGATTTATTATTTTGGAGAAAATAAGCTTTATACAATCTTTTAATGTGGAAGAAATAAAAGCAACGGACTGCATAATAAAGGTCCATATCACAAGTGGCAATATAAAGTGACATTCTTTCGCATTAAGATTTTGTGCATCCAACCATAAAAGCACATGACAACCTCTCCTTCCCTCTACGAAGGGACTATCTTTTATTCTTGTATTATAGTTCATGCAAAGAGTCACGGTGATCTCCACCTTTCCTTTTTAAATTTTATCCTTTGGCAAGCACAATGTGTTGGAAAGATCCTGATATACATAGCTAATTGGATGTGAGTTTCCATGAATTATTATTGTTGACATTACCCTTGAGGTAAAAGGTTGGGAGGAAAAACTATAAGCCCCTATCTTTCTCTGTGTCCGATTAAAACTTCATAACCATACATATCGCGTGAGTGTTAGCAATTGTGAAAGACTAAATGATGGTTGAGTATGTGGACTTGCTGAAAAGCTATTATTGACTCTTTCTGATGTTATGATAAATTGCAATTGCCTCAATGAATGATATTAGAGTTTGTTGGTTCTCAATGAAGTTTATGATTCATCCTTGAAATTGTGATTGAATTGTTACTTTAGCATAAGAGATCATATGACAACATATATATATATATATATATATATATGTTGTTTTTCTAAGAATGATCATGATGCCCTCATGTCCGTATTTTATATTTACCGACACCTCTATCTGTAAACATGTGGACATATTTTTTGATTTCGGCTTTCGCTTGAGGACAAGCGAGGTCTAAGCTTGGGGGAGTTGATACGTCCATTTTGCATCATGCTTTTATATTGATATTTATTGCATTATGGGCTGTTATTTCACATTATGTCACAATAATTATGCCTATTCTCTATTATTTTAAAAGGTTTACATGAAGAGGGAGAATGACGACAGCTGGAATTGGAAAAGGAGCAAATATTAGAGACCTATTCTACACAACTCCAAAAGTCCTGAAACTTCACGGGAGCATGTTTCAGAATATATAAAAATTATTGGGCAAAAGAAGTACCAGAGGGGGGCCACCCACAGTCCACGAGGGTGGGGGGCGCGCCCTACCCCCCTGGGCGGGCCCCCTGCCTCGTGGGCCCCCTGGTGGCCCTCTGATGCCCATATTTGGCTATATGGAGTCTTTCGTTGAGGAAAAAAATCATAAGCAAGCTCACGGGACAAAACTCCACCGCCATGAGGCAGAACCTTGGCGGAACCAATCTAGGGGCTCCAGCGGAGCTGTTCTACTGGGGAAACTTCACTTCGGGAGGGGGAAATCATCACCATCGTCATCACCAATGATCCTCTCATCGTGAGGGGATCAATCTCCATCAACATCTTCAGCAGCACCATCTCATCTCAAACCCTAGTTCATCTCTTGTATCCAATCTTTGTCCCAAAGCCTCAGATTGGTACCTCTGGGTTGCTAGTAGTGTTGATTACTCCTTGTAGTTGATGCTAGTTGGTTTACATGGTGGAAGATCATATGTTCAGATCCATTATGCATATTAATACCCCTCTGATTATGAACATTAATATGCTTTGTGAGTAGTTAAGTTTGTCCTGAGGATATGGGAGAAGTCTTGCTATAAGTAGTCCTGTGAATTTTGTATTCGTTCAATATTTTGATGAGATGTATGTTGTTTCTCCTCTAGTGGTGTCATGTGAACGTAGACTACATGACACTTCACCATTGTTTGGGCCTAGAGGAAGGCATTGGGAAGTAATAAGTAGATGATGGGTTGCTAGCGTGATAGAAGCTTAAACCATAGTTTATGCGTTGCTTTGTAAGGGGCTGATTTGGATCCATATGTTTCATGCTATGCTTAGGTTTACCTTAATACTTCTGTTGTAGTTGCGGATGCTTGCAATAGGGGTTAATTATAAGTGGGACGCTTGTCCAAGGAAGGACAGTACACAAGCACCGATCCACCCACATATCAAGTTATCAAATTACCGAACGCGAATCATATGAACATGATGAAAACTAGCTTGACGATAATTCCCAAGTCTCCTCGGGAGCGTTTTCCTTTATATAAGAGTTTGTCCAGGCTTGTCCTTTGGTACAAAAAGGATTGGGACATCATGCTGCACAAAACTATATCTTACCAATAATTTCAGTGCTTGCAGAGAATACCTTACTGAAAATTGCTTATCATTTCCTTCTGCTCCTCGTTGTGTTCGACACTCTTACTTATCAAAAGGACTACGATAGATCCCCTACACATGTGGGTCATCAGTGCCATGCTTAGAACCCTCACTTTACTGTGCAAGTGAAGAGCATGAAAGTGTGCAGACGGCAGGGTCACCTGTAGCTAGGCTTCGGAGATTCCTGCGGGTTTGTGCGAGGAGAGAGAGAAGCCCATAGCCGCGCTTGCCACCCTGCCATTGCTCCTTCCATAAGAAGATGAAGTCACTTCAGATCTGGTGAGGTGACATGTGCAGAGCGGGCCATGAGCTAGAGCTCGATCTCATAGGTTTATCGGTGTTGGAGGGACGGACCCGAGCACAAATGCCATGCCAGCATGTGAGACCCCCATTGCAGGATGGGAAAGTGACCGATCACCAATGTGGGAGGCCGTGATGATCAAGCACCAGGTAAGCAATGATTATAAAGAAATTCATGCGAGGAGGCAAGCTAGTTCAGATATATGAAAGCGCGATACATGCCACCGGGACGGACCTAAGCAGCCTAGGGATGATGCAGCCCGAGGGGTGCCCCCAACTGAGTAAGCTAAAGATGCAAAAGGATACGCGTCGTAGGGACATGCTCGTGCGACCTGCGGATGATGCACCCCGAGGGGCGCCCCCAGCTGAATGAACTGGAAAGAGTCACCTGGTACCGTTGCTGAAGAGGTGTTGGAGTAGCTGAAGATGGGTGCTGAAGAAGTTGCTCCTCATGAGCCGCCGGCGGCTAATTCCCAGGGGACCCCGGAGGTTCCGGCTCCTTCTCCCCTAGGATGGCTTGGCGCCTAGCCTCCTGAGCCGCCAGGGCAGCCTTCATGAGCCAGTGGAAGGTGACAGCTGCGTTTGGCAAGCCGAAGGGCATGCGAACAGAGTTGTCAGGTGAACCCTCGCGCCAACCAATGCTCGATGGCCAGAAGTGCCCCTGAGATGCGGCCCTATTGAGCCCTAGAACATTGACACTAACATGCAGCTCGCCGTCCTAGACTAGACGTTGGGCTGGGCCAGGTGGTGGGCGGCGGTCGCCGCGCATGATCCTTGCTTCCTGAAGCTCCTCGGTTGCCTTAGTGATGAACTCCTGAGCACTAGGATTCCATGCCTTGTGCCCTCTTGTGGGAAGCATGCAGCAAAGCAAGCCTCCAAGTGGTGCCCGAGCGCCTCCCTCACGATGTTGGCTAGGTCTGAGGCCCTTAGAAGAGAGCCGCCGAGCCCAGCTCGAGGAGGGCGCCGGGCGCGCCTTCCTATGCGAGAGAGGGAGGCGCCCCATCTGTGGGAGCAAGTCCAGAGGTGGTGCCGCTGGAGACACCGCTCTCCTGAGGTCCTTGGTGGAGCAACTGCTTCTTCTTCTTGGAAATGGCCTCAGGAGGGTACATGGCGCCTTCGTTGTCTGGGTCTTCGGCCGCCACAGCCTGGTAAGCGCGCTCGAGGGAGCACACCGCGTCCTTCTCTTCGCAGGCGACCGAGATGACGTTGCCGCTCCCTGGCATCTTGAGGACGTTGTAGCCCTGATGAGTTACTACCATGAACTTGGCCAGGGATGGATACCCAAGGATGGCATTGTACGGTAGGCGGATGTGGGCAACGTCGAAGTCGATAAGCTCGGTGAGGTAGTTGTCGCGGGTGCCGAAGGTGACAGGGAGGAGGACCTGCCCTATCGGGGTGGTAGAGCCGTCGGTCACTCCTGAGAAGGACTTGGAGGCGGTCAAATGTCTTGACGGATAGGCAGTTGAGCCCTGCACCGCCGTCGATGAGGGTCTTGGTGACTTGGACGTTGTTGATGATGGGTGAACAAAGCATCGGAAGGGCGCCGGCAGTTGCTGCGCACTTGAGCTGGTCTGACGAGCTGAAGGTAATGGCACACTTGGACCACTTGAGCGGGCGCGTGGCCTTGAGCCTGGGGAGAGCCGCGTTTACCTCGCGGGCGAACTGCTTGAAGATGCGCTGGGAGGCTGGGGCCTGGGCGCCACAAAGGATGCAAGCGATGGCGAGCGGCTCTTGGAAGCCCCCAGCCCCCTCGTCTTGATGATGTTCGTCGTTCCTCCTTGGTGGTGGCGGCAGTGGAGGGAGGCCAGCCTTTGCCCTGAGGTCGGTCCTCACAAGGCTGGTCCCTCTAGGCTCCCTAGCGAGGATGGTCCTGCCAGCGGTCCTCACGAGGCTGGTCATGCCACTCCTGGCGAGGGCCTCGGTCGTCCCAGTGTCCTTCACTTTGTCCTCCTCCTCGGCCGTAGCCTCGGTCGTTGCGCTCAGGGCATCGACCGAAACGCCCATCACAGATGGCCCTGAGCTCTTGACAGTCATTGGTGTTGTGGTTGTGCATGTTGTGGAAGGCGTAGAATGGATGGATGCCCTTCGAAGACTCCGGGTTGTCGCGACCGCGCTTCATCTCTGGCTCATCCGCAACCACGGCCGCTCCCGTATGCTTCACATCCTTGGCCTTGGCCTTCTTCTCTTCTGGGTCATTAGTAGGGAGTTCGAGAGGGAGAGATGCCCCTCCTCAGCTCTTGAGCACTTGGTTGCCATGCTGAACATTCCCAGAGCCGTGCATAGGTCTTTGTGGATGGCGAGCTCCTCCTTCATCTTGACTTCACAGACGCTGTCGAAGAACGCAGAGATGATGGCCTCGTCCGTCACCTTAGGGATCTTGAGGCAAACGTTGTTGAAACGCTGGATGTATTTCTCTAGGGTTTTCCCTGGCTGCTGTTTGATGCTTGGCAGGCCACCCGCGCCGGGGGGCGGTCGCACGTGCCCTGGAAGTTGGCGACGAAGTGATCGCGCATCTCGCCCCAGGAGGAGATCGATCCCGTGGGCAGGTTCAGGAGACACGAGCGCGCGCCATCCTTGAGGGCCATGGAAAACCAGTTCGCCATGACCTTTTCGTCATCGTTGGCCGCTTCTATGCTTAGCTTGTAGAGCTGCAAGAACTCAGCAGGGTCGAGGGTTCCGTCGAAGCACAGAGGCAGATCTGGCTTGAACTTGTCGAGCCAGACGACGCTACGCAGCTCAGGCAGCCTGCTGTAGTCATTGGAGCCCGTCGCAGGGGCGGAGCCTGGTCTGGGTATCCGTGCGCCGCCACCACAGGTGGTGCACGGTCTTGACGCGGTGGTGCTGGGAGCATTTTCTTGTTGCGGCTGAGGGACTTCTTGGCAGCTTCCTTCTTCATGCGTAGGAGCCCTGCGTGGCGGGTCACGCCGTAGGGCTGCGCGTATTGGTTTGAGGGTGCCGTCTTGATGCGAGGTGGTGGAGGCGCTCCATTGGCCACGTCGCCCGCAACAGGAGACGGGCGAGGCAGCTAGAGGGATGGGGAAGGAGAGCCCCCAGCGGCGCTGAGAAGGTCGGTGATGTGGTCCAGCCAGTCGTCATAGAGGTCGTCGATGGGGCGGTAGCGCAGGAGCTCGCGTGCCATGAACAACGTAGCATGCGCATCCGTGGGCACACGACGAGCGTGGGACGACGAGACAACTGGAGTCAGTGACGGGGTGGCGGTGCGTCCGTCCCTCCACACAGAGGGGTGTAGTGACAAAACCTGCCGCTTGTTCGCCACCGGGGCAGTGGCGGTGTTGGTAGCGGGTGATGGAGAGCGACGAGGAGGCCTGCTGACGGGCGTCGTTTAAGCGACGCGAGCGTTGAGAGCGGCTCGGCGATCCGCGCGGTCTCGACAAGCATTAGCCATTAAATTGGTGGAGCGGTGGAGCGTGGATCGTCGGAGGAAAAGCTTTGGCTCAACCCCTACCTGGCGCGCCAAAGTTCAGATTGTAGGTTCCGACTAACCCTTGAGGTTTGAACACTGGGGTGCGCACGAAGTACTCTTCCTCTCTAGTTTGCTCGCTCGACGATCCCACCGCCTAGCTCGACGAACCCAAGGAACACAAGACACATAGATTTATACTGGTTCGGTCCACTATTGTGGTGTAATAACCTACTCTAGTGTGGTGTTGGTGGATTGCCTCGAGGGCTAGGGATGAACTAGTACAATGGATGTACTGCCTCCTGAGGAGAGGTGTTCTTGATCTCGATGAGCTGATGTTTTTGAGGGTGATCCGAATGATCCCTCCCTTGATACGGTGGTGGCTAGCCCTATTTATAGAGGCCCTGGTCCACTTCCCAAATGTTAGGAGGGAAGGGATCCTACAACAGCCAAGTTTGAAGGGGGACAACTAGTACAAGCTATACTGACAAAAGGTGTTCTTCGCCTACCAAAGGCTCTGGTGGTGACACTGTTGTGGGCTCCGTGGTGACCTCCGTCCGCCGTCCTGCTGGCCATGATCTTGTTGCACTGATATGGAAACCTTTGCCTAAAGCCCAGGGACTCCTTGCCTGTGCCTGCCTCTATAGCACCAAAGAGGAAACTGGTACACTGCGCCCGCTGGCGCCTGCCTGGCCTTGGTTGTCATCGCTCATGTCAGATGAACCTCGCGAGGTACCCCTTGCATAGATATCTCCACGACTCGGGAGCCAGCCTAGTGAGGCTGCCCATAGGGAGGTCTTGGCGTTGTCTGCCTCGCAAGGCTTGGCCCCTCGCGAGGGTCTTGAGTTGTTGCTGTAGATGATGGGCCGTACCAGGCCGCTGGTGGGGCCACGCCATGGGCCGCAAGCAGGCAAGTCTGGGTACCCCCATTCCCAGGATGCCGACAGTCAGTCCACTCAAAGCATGTGGTCTTCTTCATTAGCTGGTACAGAGGGAGGGCCTTCTCGCCCATCCGGCTGACGAAACCACTAAGGGATGGTAGGCGCCCAGTGAACTTCTGGACGTCACGCAGCTTGTTCGGTCTCTTCATCCTCTCAATAGCCTTGATCTTCACAGGGTTGCACTCTATCCCCCTCTCAGAAACAAGGAAGCCAATGAGTTGGCCGGCTGCACTCCGAAGACACACTTCTCCGGGTTGAGCTTGATTTGGAAACAACGTAGATTGGTGAAGGTCTCCTTGTGATCCTCCAGAACGGTGCCGCGCTTATCCATCTTCACCACTATGTCATCCACGTAGACGTGGGCATTCCTTCCAAGTTGCTTCAAGAGGCACCTTTGCATGCAGCGTTGAAATGTGGCATCGGTATTCCTCAATCCGAGCATCATGGTGATGTAGCAGAACATGCCGAAAGGAGTGATGAAGGCAGTCTTCAGCTGATCCGCCGGGTCCAGCTTGATCTGGTGGTAGTCGGAGTAAGCGTCCAAAAGGGATAGCAGCTCACACCTGGCCATGGATTCAATCACTTGATCAATCCGGGGCAAGGCAAACGGATCCTTGGGGTAGGCCTTGTTGAGGCTCGTGTAATCGATACACATGTGCCACTTGTTGTTTTTCATCAAAATGAAGACTAGGTTTGCAAGCCACTCCGGGTAGAACACTTCCATGATGAGGCCAGCTACCAGATGCCGGGCGATTCTTCACCAATGATCCTTCTCTTCTCTTCTGATAGGCAGCATAGGGGTTGCTTGTCAGGCTTAGAATCCGATCGCACATGCAGCTTCTGCTCTGCGTACTCCCTCGGAACACCGGGCATGTCCTTGGGGGACCATGTCAAGATATCCCGATTCTCATAGAGGAAGTCGACGAGCTCGCTTTCCTGTTTGCTATCGAGGTTGGACCCCACGACAGCATACTGCTTTGGGTGCGTCGGGTCCAAGATGATCTTCTTGGTTTCCTTGGCCGGCTAGAAGGAGACCTCGCCTTCATCATCCTTGGGGTCAGCTGGCATGGCTGACTACTTGCTGGCCATGGCGACAACAAGCTCGAGGAGGCGCCTCTCTTCGGCTATTTAGAGGGACGCAGCTAGCCGGGAGCTGGCTGTGTTGCACACAAGCGAATTCTTATAGTTGCTGGCTATAGTGATGATGCCCTTGGGACCCGGCATCTTCACCTTCAGGTACACATAGTGTGGAACCATCATGAACTTGGCTAATGCTGGTTGGCCCAAGAGCACATGGTAGGGGCTGTTCAAATCGACCACCTCAAACTAGATAGGCCCTTGACAGAAGTGGGTCTTGTCGCCGAACAAGATGTCGTTCTTGATCTTGCTGATTCGGGAGAAGGAAAGCCCAGGGACAATGCCATGGAACACGCTCTAGCTTGGCTGGAGTTGCTTTTCCTTGATGCCCGGCTTTTCCATGGTGTCGTTGTGGAGGATGTTAATGCTGCTACAGTCGTCTATTAGGATCTGGGACAAGCGGCATGCCCGCCTCTTGGTTGAGAAGGCGGAGTCCAGCACCATGGCATAAGCACCCGACGAATGCATCACGGCCATGTGGTCGTCACGGCTCCAGGTGATGGGCCTCTCGGACCAGTGCATCAATTGGGGGACCTCTGGAATAATAGCATTCACCTCGCGGTGCTGCTGACGCCGACTGTGCTTGTTGCCGGCTTCACTGGTGAAGATGAGTAAGTGGCGTTGTCGTTGGGGAATTCATCTTGGAGCATGCTGGCAGGGAGGGCCGGCTACTGAGGAGCCAGAGCCCCCAGGGCGGCTGCAGGGGGCGGCATGCCCTCACCCTTGGTGATTCGGGTGAGCCAGCTGCACTACCAGGTCGTATGGTTAGACGGCTTCGCGCCGCTATGCAACTTGCATGGTGCGTCAAGGACTAACTCAAAGGAGAAGGCTGGTAGGCAGGCACCCTTGCCGCCACGCTGATGCTTAGGGCCGGGTTGCATGGCCGACTGTTGGCCCTCTACGGTAGCCACCTGCTAGCTGTTAGAAGCCGACTATTGGGCCTTGCGCTTGATATCGTTCGGCTCCTGGCACCGGTTTGAATGACCAGCCGGCATTTGAGAAGCCGACGGGATCACCTTCCCGGACGCATCAATCCGGATCTCCGACTTCATGGAAGAGTCGGCCGTGGCATACTTGTCCGCCACAACCAGGATTTCGTCCAAGGTAGCCACCTCATCGTAGACAAGCTTGTGCTTGAGCATGGTGCCCTTTCTCCACCCAAAGGTGAAGTACTCGATTGCATGCACCTCATGCACCCCTTCACAAGAGTTGCATAACTCGGCCCAATGCGTCAGGTAGTCGCGAGTGGACTCAGTCGAGCCCTGAACGCACATGGAGAGCTGGCGAGGCTTCGGGGGGCTTATTGGTGTGTGTTCAAGTTGCGTACAAAGACTTCGCTAAAGTCTAGCCAACTATTGATGATGTTTGCTTTCGGGCTATTCAGCCATGTCTGGGACGTGCCCTGCAACATGAGCGGAACATACTTCACGGCAACATGCTTGTTGCCGTTCACTATGCTGACTGTCGTGGCATAGTCAGTCAGCTAATCTTCCGGCTTCATAGCACCGTTGTTACTTGAGAGTGTCGCGAGGGAGCGGGAACCGTTTGGGAAAGGGATCATCGCAGATGCAGGGGCCGAAGTAGGCCGGGCCGACTATATCCTCGTCCTCCACTATCGGGGTCCAAGCTAACAGCTTAATCCGGTGATGATCGTCATTCTCGCCAACTGCTTCTCGGGGGCCTAGCCGGGCCCCCAGAGTCGGTTGGTCAACTGGCGCCGGAGAAGCCAGCCTCTCCCTGCAGGGGGAGGCGGACGTTCATCCCACTAGTGCCAGTCCTCCACCCTCTGAGGAACTTGTCGGCTGTTCACAACCATCTCACGAGAGCACCGGCTGCGGCTAGCATCCGGCTCCGTGTTCCACTGGGCGTTTTCGCGACGGGGTGGAGCATTTTCAGCTTCCTGGCTTGCTCCCACCATGCAGTTTCCCACGTCTTACTGCGTTTTCGCCGTGTTGAGGAACTCCTGGAGGTGGTCCAGCTGGCTGCACCGTTCCTCACCCTACAGGTTCTCGAGTTCTTCTGTTGCCGCCTATGCGGTGCGCAGGTTCTGCAGAGGGGTGTCGTAGATCGGATGTCCGACTCCCAGCATGCTGGCGATGGATGCGCCCCGTTGCCGGACAGCGTCGACTCGGCTGGGCTCGCCTACAGCCGGTGTGTCGTCCGCTATGTGGTCGATCTCGTGCTGATTGGACTTAGCGCTTCGCTTCATGGCCACCATCTCGGTGGCACTGTCAAGGAGCTTGACACGGATTTCTTCTAGCTCCGATGGACCGGCGTTGACACCGACGGGGGCAGCCAGGTCTTGCATTGCTACTCGCAATGGGTCCCGGGCTGTCCCGCCAGTGTCCTGGCTGTTGCCAGTGACCATCACCTCCACGAAGATGCCAACGTCGTGCGTGCTAGCAGAGGCATTGATTGCGATAGGAGGGAGCGGATCGTCGATCACCACCACATCGCCAGCGAACCCGTCGGAGGTGAGCGCATCAGAGAGGGTGAGCTTCTCGAAGAGGTCAGTGAGGCTTCTCACAGAGCAGGTGGCTCTCGTGTCGGTGGCGACCGCGTCGGAAAGGCTGAGCTTCCAGAAGAGGTCGACGAGGCAGCTTGCGGGGCAGACGGCTGCCGCATCGGGCGATGCGTCGGTGCAAGCCCAAGCGAACACATCGGGCTGGTTGATCAAGCCAGACATGATGCGCTCGCCGGAGGGAACGGTGGGTCCTGTCCGGAATGCAACTCCGGCCGACGCCGCGGATGGCCCCACAGTGGGTGCAAACTATCGTGGTAATCTCACGTCAGATGCCAGGGGGTGGCTTATCATGGGTGGAGCCATCAGGACGTCATCGGGTTTCGGAAGCGAGAGTGAGCACGAGCTCGGGAGCACACGATACGTACCCAGGTTCAGGGATCTCCGGGGAGATAACACCCCTAATCCCTCTGCAATTACTATGGTCAATAATATACAAGGTTCCTCCTCGAGTTGTATGGTTAGAGGAGGAAGAAGGGTAGGGCTTTCCCTCTTCTCCTAGCTATGGCGTGTGTGTGTGTGTGTGGAATGAGAGTTGAACCCTTTGCATGGGTGAGCTTGGAGGGTCATATAGGCCGACCACCCAGGGGTACAATGGTAATACGGCCGGGTGTAGGACCTAGACGTCGGTGTCTAAGGTTGCCGGGTTCTCCGCTGGTGACTGGGACCCAGCGCTGGAGGGCCCCGCCGGCTGCCAAGAATCCGGCCGACACGTAGGGCCTACCGCCTGCGGGCCTTGCTGATTGCATTTCGTTGTAGTCTTGTCCTTGCTGAGGAGGGCCTCGTCATGTGTCGTATGGTTACAGTCCTGCATCGTGCGGGTAGGTGGCCACTTGGTCATTCCTCACAGTAGCCATGCCCTTCCGGGATTTGGGGGGAGTAGGCGGCACTGTAGCTACACCCTGTCTGGTCATAGTGGGTGAGTGCAAACTCTGAGGAGAAGGAGGGGCCGGCTGCTGGAAGCTGGCCTGCCCCCAAGCCACCTTTTAAGAGAGCGCGATCTTCTGGAAGCCGGCCGCATGGTCTTGACCGCCTTCTAAGGGCACACTGTCTTTTGGAAGCCGGCCACGCAGTCAGTCAGCATGAGGGGCTATGCTAGTCCCAATGTCCTGAAATATTATTGGGTGCGTATGAGGCTACCCAGGGTCCATCCCCCCGACAGCTCCCGCGAAGGAGGAGGTGCCATTGATCCTTGTTTTCGAGCCTCGGGCTCCTACTTGGGCACGACACATAGTCCATTTCCTCCAAACTGGAGAACTTCCCGAAAAGCAAGAAGAAGTTGAGAGAGTAGCCCAGAGGGCCAGTATGTATTAGTTCGTCGACAACACGTTATACAGAAGGAGGCCCAATGGTGTGAAGTGGGAGTGCATTTGCCGGGAAGAAGGGAAGGAATTGTTGGTAGAGATACATAAAGGCATCTGCATCTCCAATATTGGATCAAGAGCCTTGGTTGGAAAAGCTTTCCGACAAGGTTTCTACTGGACCACGGCCCGCCAAGATGCAATCGAGCTCGTCACCAGATGTGAAGCCCGCCAGTTCCATTCCAACAACATCCATCAACCTGCTCAAGCTCTCCAGATGATTCCTTTATCATGGCCATTTTAGGTCTTGGGGATCGACAACTTGGGCCATTCCCCCATGCTATCGGGGTCTTTCAATTCTTGTACGTCACAATCGACGAGTTTTCAAAGTGGCCGGAAGTGGAGCTCATGAGGAAGGTGACCACACAATCAGCTATCAAGTTCTTGAAAGGATTGGTGTGCCGTTTTGGAGTACCCGCCAAAGTCATCACTAACAACGGCACCCAATTCACAAGACGTGCCTTCATGCAATACGTTCAAGCCCTCGGAAGCAAGGTTTCGTTCACTTCTTTTGCCCATCCTAGAAGCAATGCAGAAGCTAAGAGGGCGAATGCTGAAGTGATGCGAGGACTCAAGACAAGAACATTTGATAGGCTGCAAAAGTGTGGTAGATGCTGGATGGATGAGTTGTCGGTGGTTCTTTGGTCCCTCCGTACGACACCAAATCAAGCTACCAGCTAAACTCCCGTCTCACTAGTCTATGGGGCAAAAGCAGTGATACCCACGAAACACATATATGGGTCACCTCGAGTATTTGCCTATGATGAAGTAGAGCAAGAGCAGCACCGGTATGACGATGCCCTGCTCCTTGAGGAGAACCGTCTCCAGGCTGCTACGCGTGATGTATGCTACCAGCAAGCCCTGCGTCGCTATCACACCCGCTGGGTTCATGCCCGAAGCCTTAAGGAAGGCCACCTTGTCCTTAGGCGTGTTCAGTCCGCCAAGGGTGCAAACAAGTTGACGAAAAACTGGGAAGGCCCTTACCGGGTAGTACGAGTCACTAGACCCGACACAGTCTGTCTGGAGAATGGAGATGGCATTCAATTGAAAACCTCATATCACATGGAGCATAATCATTTGTACAAGCTTTGCCGATACGCATGTAACCCTTTGTACAAAGATAGGCTCAAACCATGAGCACAGACAATAAAACGAAGCACTGGGAGCTCTTAAACTTGCATGCATGCATAGCATAACATGAACTTTCCATGAGCATGTAGATGAGATCATATGTTGTTATTGTTTCCCTCTGCACTTACTGCGGGACTCTTGCCACGGACTCGGTCCCGAAAAGAAGAAAAGGGAACAAGCCTCCATACATGTTGCTATAAGGAGCAAGCTTGCGCATACAAAAAACTCATCACCTTCGAAGCATTTGTGCTCCCATCCTTTGACCCGAATGTTGCTTCGGTCAAGATGGTTGTAGTGGCTCTTGACGGAGAAGGCTCGACGTCGCTGGTCCCATTCCATAGTTTGAGCCTAGCAGGCCAAGCCTCGCGGCAACGGACGGAGGGAACCGACAAGATAGCTTGCCGGTGAGACTTGTTTATTTAAAGATATAGAGGCAGTCCCCTCTACCTGTATGTAATACATGCACAAGTACCTCGCAAGACCGACTTTTTTCATTAATATGCAAATAAGCAAGTACATACCTTAAAGAACACAAACATGAATAAAATAGATTACATGGTTGAAACTAAAGTTTGGCAAGTGCCTACATGTTTTAAACCAAAAAAGATAAGTGCCCCATAATCGCTTTCTTGTCCCTCTCCTAGGAACTATAGCATAACACCCACAATGCGGCTATATCTCCCACGTGTCAGGGCATGACTTAGAGGCATAACCGCATGGTAGGTTTGTCACAAGAGGGGTAATCTTTACACATCCCATGTACTGAATAACAAAGGAATAAAGAGTTGGCTTACAATTGCCACTTCACACAATACATAAATAACCCATGCATCATCCAAGGTACAATCAAAGGTCTGACTATGAAACCAAAATAAAGAAAGTCAACCCTAAATGCTAGATCCCCGATTGACCCGACTGGGCTCCACTACTAATCAATAGGAAACGAAACAACACAACAAACAAGATCTTCATCGAGCTCCCACTTGAGCTCGGTTGCGTTCCCTGCACTGTCATCATCGGCACCTGTAACTATTTGGAAGTATCTGTGAGTCATGAGTACTCAACAATCTCACACCCGCGAGATCAATACTATTTAAGCTTATGGGTTGGAAAGGGTAGTGAGGTGGAGCTGCAGCAAGCACTAAGCATATATGGTGGCTAACTTACGCAAATAAGAATGAGAAGAGAAGCAACACAACGGTCATGAACTGGAAGGGATCAAGAAGTGATCCCGAAACTACTTACGTTCAAGCATAACACAAGAACCGTGTTCACTTCTCGGACTCCGCCGAGAAGAGACCATCACGGCTACACATGCAGTTGATGCTTTTTAATTAAGTTAAGTATCAAGTTCTCTACAACTGGGCGTTAACAAATTCCCATCTGCCACCTAACCGCGGGAATGGCTTTCGAAAGTTCAAACCCTACAGGGGTGTCCCAACTTAGCCCATCACAAACTCTCATGGTAAACAAAGGATATTCCTTCTCCCGGGAAGACACGATCAGTCTCAGAATACCGGTTACAAGACATTTCGACAATGGTAAAACAAGACCAGCAAAGTCGCCCGATGTGCCAACAATCGCAATAGGAGCTGCACATATCTTGTTCTCGGGGCAACACCGGATAGGTCAAGCTACGAGTAAAATCAACCCTCAACTTTCCCCGAGGTGGCCCCGCAGGCTGCCTGGTTCGGACAAACACTTAGAGAAGCACTGGCCCGGGGGGTTAAAATAAAGATGACCCTCGGGGGCGCGAGTCCCAAGGGAAAAGTAGGTGGTGGTGAGGAAAATGGTAAAACCAAGGTTGGGCCTTCCCATAACACCCAACCGTGTAAGGAACGCAAAATAAAGGAACATAACACCGGTATGACGGAAACTAGGGTGGCAAGAGTGGAAGAAAACACCAGGCATAAGGCCGAGCCTTCCATCCTTTACCAAGTATATAGATGCATTAAAGTAAATAAGATATAATAATGGTATCCCAACAATATCCATGTTCCAACATGGAACAAACTTCATCTTCATCTGCAACTAGCAACGTTATAAGAGGGGCTGAGCAAAGCGGTAACATAGCCAGACAACCGTTTGCTAGGAAAGGTGGGTTAGAGGCTTGACATGGAAATATGGGAGGCATGATATAGCAAGTGGTAGGTGGCGTGACATAGCAATAGAGCGAACAACTAGCAAGCAAAGATAGAAGTGATTTTGAGGGTATGGTCATCTTGCCTGCAAAGTTCTCAGAGTTGATGAAAGCTTGATCCTCGTTAGAGTACTAGACAGGTCCCTCGATCCCGTACTCGTCTCCTGGCTCTACCCAAAGTCAGAACAAAAGGAAAGGACCAACAATCAATCACGGTGCAATGCACAAACAACATGATGCAAAACATAGCATGATATGCAAGATGTGATATGCAATGCATATGCATGCTCCGGAAGGGAAAGAATGATCAAGGCATCAACTTGGCTAACCAAGCATGCCACTGGAAAGATGAGATGGTTTCGGTTGAAATCTATATAATGATCACCGGAAATGGATGCACGGTTTGCAAATGGCAAGCAAAACAATAAGGGCACAATTCTGTGATTAACAACATGATGCCATCTAGGATGCAACAAGAAACTAAGCTACTGCACTCCAACATAACAACAAAGCATATGGAAGTGATTTACTCAAGATTCTTGACAAAACATGAACACTGAGCTACGACTAAATCACAAAATAGCAGGTTCAAACAAGCATGGCAAAAGTGCAAAAGATATCAGCATCACAGACTTAGTGAAAATACTAACATGCCAGAAATAACATCAGGAAGCCATGTTTAGAGCAAGAAAACAACATACTACAGGAACATATCATAGCGAAACAAGGCATATCATTAATCTACTAACTGCATAGATCAAAAGTCCCTTACAGAACATGAGCAAAAAAGGCAAGGAAGATATGATGGAAACCATGCAAACATAGCAAGTTTTATCAACAGTTTCGGACTTAGCAGAAAACATAGCATGGCATAAACAGAGTTATGAAGACAATTTTGCGAGCTCAAAACACTCACCAAAAAGCATTGCATGACAAAAGAGGCATACGTACAGCAAGATGACATGTTCATGAAGCTAACCATGGCAAGATTAAGTTCATAGCATGCACGTATCAATAGCAAAAACCATGGCAAAATTGATTAACATGTAAAAAAAATCTGCGAGGAACATTCTATAGCAAAAGTAGAGCAAGAACAGGACATGCTAGGGCACTCCATAATGGCAAACAGGGGAATGGATGGATATAGCATAACGATATGTCCGAAACACCCTTAATGAAGATACTCAAAACAAGCATGGATCTCATTGTAGCATCAAGTTTACATGGCATAAAAAATAACAGAAGAACAAGGACTTAGCAAAATCCAAAGTCCCTGAAAACATCAATATCACAAAGCCTAGTTTGCATGCTTCTGCTAGTCACCACATAGATAAAAAAAAGTACATGTCAAGCACCTATGTAAATATGGCATGTTGTAGATCAAAATACATCTAGAGCTCATGCCCATATGATGCACACATCAAATGTGACAAAAATAACAAATCACCCTAAACTAATAAGTAGCAGCAGTAAACAACTTATAGCACTCTTGCATAAACCATTAGGAAATCAACATAAACTCAAACAGGCATGCCACAATGGAATGAAATTAGGAGCATCTCACAATGGACATTTTGATATATCACATGCATGAAACAAAGCTACAGTCATGGAGATATGACAGGATGAACAGGGGCATAAAATAGCATGGACTTCCGAGACATAGTGAAAAAAAGGAGGTCGAGCGATAGATAGCATAACCAGTGCTCAGGCGGGGAATAGGGTGGCGGCGCTCACCTAGCGGGCTTGGCCCAAGTCGGTGGTGGAGCAGGCAGGGCGAGCTGGGTCGGTCGGAGAGGCCCACGTAGCCCACCCAGTGGTCAACGGGCACAATTCTCCATCCTCAACCGAGACGAAGCAGGCGGCGGCCATGGCCGGCGTCGGAGGTGGCCGGGACCAGGCGGGAGGCCGCTGGCGGGAGCGAGACGGGGTAGATTAGGTCGGGGAGGTGCAGATCCGGCCGGCCAGTGCCGGTGCCGGATCCGGGCGCTGGCAAGCCGGACGGAGCTTGGGCAGGGCGCTGCGCGTGGAGGCGGCGACGATGGCGCTTGGCGGCAGCGGGGAGGCGCGCGACGCAGATGAGCGTGGGAGGCGGGCGGATACGCTCGGGTGGATCGGGCCCGGAGGGCCAGATTCGGGTCCCGGCGGGCCGACGCGGTGCAGGGGAAGCGGCGAGACAGGTGGAAGCCGGTGAGTGGAGGAGGGAGGCGGCGGTGATGACGTGGCAGCGTCGGGTTGGTCCGGCCTACGTGGAGGGGAGCGGCGGATATGTCCGGCGCGGCGCAAACGCGTCCGGATGCGCGGAGGAGGAGTGGATCTAGGTTTGGACGCGAAATTTCGGAGGGGGAGGTGTTTATATAGGTAGAGGGAGTTAGGAATGCACAAATGAGGTCTAGTTTTCGCCCACACGATCGTGATCCAACGAAGTAGGACAAGGAAGTGGTTTAGATGGGTTATTGGGCTGTTTTGGAGGGGTCTTGGGCTACAACACACACGAGGCCTTAGCAGTTACCCGGTTAACCGTTGGAGTATCAAACGGACTCCAAATGGAACAAAATTTGACAGGCGGTCTACCGGTGGTGTATCAAGGCCACTTGGAAAATCTCGGTCCATTCCGACAACGTTTAATACCCGCTCACAAAAAGAGACAAGAGGGGTGCGCCGGGTGCATGTAGGAGTGTCGGATTGCAAAACGGACAACGGGGAAAATGCTCAGATGCATGAGACGAACACGTATGCAAATGCGATGCACATGATGACAAGATATGAAATGCATGACATGAACAAAATGCAAAACGAAGACAAGAACCCAACCATGAAGGAAATAACATATCACATTTCTGGAAAAAGCAAGAGTTGGAGTTACAAATATGGAAAGTTACATCTGGGGTGTTACATGCAGTGGGACACGAAGAGGGCAAAAGGGGTGCCTGGGCAGAAGCCCTGCCTGACATTGTCAGGGCCCACCGGGAGGAGCCTGACAAGATCGCCGGAGAAAGCAGTTGGGCGGTGCCCTGGTCACCACCACCAGGACCAGCGTGACACACCAGCATGGACATAGGAAGGGAAAGCCTACCGGGGCCCAGCTGGAAGACTGCTGGGGGAGGCGAAGGCACCAAGAGATCATCCACCCCTCCCCCGGCAACTGCTTGGAAGAGGCTGGTGGTGATGGTGCCAGACAGGGTGGCCGAAAAACGAAAGACGGGGCAGACGGCAGGCAGTACGAGACGAACACGTCGGTGCCATCGTACTTTGACCTGACAGCCTACCCCCCGCCTTCCTCGTCTTCGCCCATTTCTACCTCGTCACTATCACTCCAGGAGGAAACCGGGCCCGGGCCCGCCGCCTCCCACGAAGGAGTGCCTGACGGTGGCGACGATACCCGAGGAACGCGGCGAGCGTCACTCCCCACCTTGGCGGGCAGGAGGGCGCAACAATCTACAGCGTCATCCCCGGACTCGCCTGAGAGGGCAGTGCTGGGATGACCGAAGATCCCGGGCACAATCTCGTGGGCAAGCACTAGAAGCCTTGGGGACTTTGTCGTTGGGTTGACTAGCTCCAACAGCTCGCGGCGGAAGCAACACTTCCTCCCCTGGTGGTGAGCTTGCATCAGAAGGACGACCGCTCCGCCATTGTGGAGAAGCACGACACCTTTTGCACCAGGGTCAGTGTGGCATTCATAGACCCACTACCGTGAACCTCCATCGCCCCTACCATGGCCAGTACACCTCTCACGGCCCTAGACTAGACTCACTCCCCAGGTAGCAGCACCGGCTTTCAAGATCGCCACACCAGGTTTGAGGTCCAGGGACCAGCCCTAGTTTCTCCCCCTATACATGGCAAGGAAGAAAGCAAGGAACAGGAAGAGGGAGGTGCATGAATGAGTGCCTACTCTCCCCCTCGTGTCCCCTTTTTATAGGCGAACTGGGCAGGGGAGGGAGAGGGACTGGTTCTCCACCTACTCCCAAGAGCTCCTTCGGGTTCGGCCCGAGCCACGGATGGCGAACGAGCCCATCGACCGCTCCCTTGCACCAATCCAGAATATTTGGGTTTCTGTCATAACACTCCTTCTCGCACCATACGCCTCCATTACATACCCTGCACGATGCACACAGCATACGTGGCACAGGATAAGGGCGTGGTGGGATGAGTGAATTGGCAATTACTCCCCCGTGGGATAAAGTCATTCCCGGGCCATTACAGAAGTGACCCACCGCGTTGGCATCATGCGAGGTGCGGGAAAACCGGAAACTGACTCGAGCACTGGTTAATGCAGACGCAAGGAAAATATCAAGGAATAAGCTACCACAAGCCCCCCTGCCTGTGTACCTAATGGGGCCTACCCCAAGGATGCTCAGCAGCACGTTTGGGCCAGGCCCGGGGGTTCCTGTCGGTGTAACATACCATGGCATGTGTTGCCCAGACTGTACACAAGCACAGAGGCCAGATTGCAGCGACAAGGCAAGATCAAGCCAGAGAGAGGTAGCTCTTCGAGAAATCAAAGGGCTGATCAAGAAGACCAAGACAAGCCGAAGAAGCACGATATCACTAAGGAAAAACCTCCATTGTTCGATAGCCGATCCTGGTCAAGTCGAGGCCACCCTAAAGACAAGTCCCAAGACTACCGAGGAAGGGTTGTCGGGGCCGCTGGTAGTCCACTTTCCCGCCGGACTCCAAGATACCACCGCTCCACCACATCGCAACGCAAGTCATCCATCGATGCGCTGTCGAGCCATGAGATAGCTAAGTGGCTGTTTTTTCGCATGTGGCAGCAATTTAGAAGGGAAATTGTGACGCCCCGAGTCTGATGCGCTAGGTGTCTTCAAGTTATGTGCCTTCATTGCCATGTCTTTTGCTTGCGTGTTGCATCTTTCCATGTCATCATGTGCATTGCATCATCATGTTTTCAAAACTTGCATCTGTCTGGGTTCCCCCAGTTCTCTCTGTTGTCTGTTCTGAGCCCAGACACACTCGTATGCACCCGTGGCATGTCCAAAATAGTATTTTATAAGTGGCATAAAAATATTCTCGGAATGGGATGAAAGTTGGCATGCGGTCTTATTATAGGGTAGGTAGACCGCGTGTCAAGTTTCGGTGCATTCGGAGTTCGTTTGATAGCCCAACCATTAAACTTATAGCGGCATTATATTCGGTTTATTCGTCGGACGCTTTCGGTATCCGGAAACAGTTGCCAAGCGGCATTTCTCAGCCCAACCCTCCTACACAGCCCATCTAGCCCACCTACACTAACCCTCCCACCGGAGCCGTCGGATCGCGATCGGAGGGCTCCAAACGGCCTCAAACCCCCTCAAACCCTAGCCCCTAGCTATAAAAGGAATCCTTCCCTTCCATTTTTGGCAGCAGGTAACTCCCTTCTCGAAATCAGTGCCGCCACCCTCGTTTTCGCATCAGCCGAACCCCTCTCCGCCACTTGTTGTCACTCCACACGCGACCGCCGCCAGCTTCAGTGCGCAGGAAATCAGAGCCGTCCACGCGCCTCCCTGCACGTCCCCGCCGCCACGGTCCTGCAGGCCCGCATCCAGCCCACCGCTGCCGCCCTGGGCCCGATCGCCCCTCATCGTCTTGCTCCCTCACTCCCGATTTGGATTGAGGGGAGGAGCCCTTGGACCCCGACCCCGCCGACTCACTAGTGTTGCCGCCGGTGACCTCCTCCAGGCCAGGCCGCCCTCGACCCTGCCCTCTTTCTTCTCCTTCCCCGTGCTCACTCCATCTCGACTCTCTCTCCACAGGAACGCCATGGCCGCCCGAAGCTTCCCGCCCGTCCGGCTGGAGCTCCATCCCCGTGCCGAGATCCGTCAGACCCTGCCGTCCTAGTCCCTTTCTGGCCGGTCCCCGCCGAGGCTGCCTCGCTGGAGCCCTCGCCGGTCTTCGCGCCATCGCCGGAGCCCTCTCCAAGGGGTTTCTTTCCAAATAAAACATTTAGGCCTCGTGTGTGCCGCTGCATCTTGGATCCAATGGCTCCCCGTTTCTTATATTAGGTGCTCCCCGTAGCTTAATTAGCCGCTACGGTGATACGAGCATCTAGGTCGTATGATCTATGATCAGATGCCACATGCATAGTACTTGTACTTTCTGCGCAATTCCCAAACTCTCTTAGGCGTATATTTCAAACACATTCAAACCTACTAATGTGATCCATTAGATCTCTATGAACTTGTAGGACCATAGAATCTATGGTGCGGGAGCACCTCATATTCTCCCGTGCCAGAAAACATCAGGTGCTCTCGCAGCTTGGATGCTACGGTGATACGAGCTACGAGGTTGTTTGATCTGAGATCCAATGGCATCTGAGCAATCTTTGTGCTTGTAAGAAGTGGCCGAACTCTTTGGGGGCTTTTCTGCAAAAAAAACATTCAAACCACCGAGGAGTTGTCGGATCACAAATCCAACGGCTCTGAAGAGATTGTATCACCAAAGCATCTAAGGTGTGGTAGCACATGATATTCTTACATCCAGTAGAATATGAGGTCCTCCTTCATCTTAGATACTCTAGTGATACGAGCTTCGAAGTTGTTGGATATGGGATCCGAGGGCATCTGAGTAGTTTTTGTACAAATTGTGTCCAAGCAACTCGTATCATCATACATCATCTAATAGCCAAAGGTGGTTGAAGGATGTACCAGGACAGCTTACTTAAGCAGAAGAACTCGACGAGAAGCCTACATGGACAAGCTTCGATACTCGCCTAGATGAAGACCCACAATCAACCGAACATCACATACTTTAAGGAAGTCAATGATTCCCCTTCAAGGGAAGGTGATACGTCTCCAACGTATCTATAATTTTTGATTGCTCCATGCTATATTATCTACTGTTTTGGACATTATTGGGCTTTATTATCCACTTTTATATTATTTTTGGGACTAACCTATTAACTGAAGGCCCAGTCCAGAATTGCTGTTTTTTTTGCCTATTTTATTGTTTCGAAGAAAAGGAATATCAAACTGAGTCCAAGCGGAATGAAACCTTAAGGAACGTGATTTTCTCACTGAACATGATCTAGGAGACTTGGACCCTACGTCAAGAAATAAAGGACGAGGCCACGAGGTAGGGCGGCGCGCCTAGCCCCCAGGCGCGCGCTCCACCCTCGTGGGCCCCCTGTTGCTCCACCAACGTACTCCTTCTTCCTATATATACCTACGTACCCCCAAACGATCAGATACGGATCCAAAACCATAATTCCACCGTCGTAACTTTCTATATCCACGAGATCCCATCTTGGGGCGTATTCCGGAGCTCCACCGGAGGGGGCATCCATCACGGAGGGCTTCTACATCACAATCATAGCCCCTCCGATGAAGTGTGAGTAGTTTACATCAGACCTTCGGGTCCATAGTTGTTAGCTAGATGGCTTCTTCTCTCTTTTTGGATCTCAATACAATGTTCTCGCCCTCTCTTGTGGAGATCTATTCGATGTAATCTTCTTTTTGCGGTGTGTTTGTTGAGACCGATGAATTGTGGGTTTATGATCAAGATTATCTATGAACAATATTTGAATCTTCTCTGAATTCTTTTATGTATGATTGGTTATCTTTGCAAGTCTCTTCGAATTATCAGTTTGGCTTGGCCTACTAGATTGATCTTTATTCGAATGTGAGAAGTGCTTAGCTTTGGGTTCAATCTTGCGGTGTCCTTTCCCAGTGACAGTAGGGGCAGCAAGGCACGTATTGTATTGTTGCCATCGAGGATAACAAGATGGCTTTTTTAATCATATTGCATGAATTTATCCCTCTACATCATGCCATCTTGCTTAAGGCGTTACTCTGTTTTGATGAACTTAATACTCTAGATACACGCTGGATAGCAGTCGATGATTGGAGTACTAGTAGTAGATGCAGGCAGGAGTCGATCTACTTGTCTCAGACATGATGCCTATATACATGATCATACCTAGATATTCTCATAACTATGCTCAAGTCTATCAATTGCTCAACAGTAATTCGTTCACCCATCGTAAAATACTTATGCTCTTGAGAGAATCCACTAGTGAGACCTATGGCCCCGGGTCTATCTTCATCATATTAATCTTCCAATACTTAGTTATTTCCTTTGCTTTTTACTTTGCTTTTATTTTACTTTGCATCTTTATCACAAAAATACCAAAAATATTATCCTATCATATCTATCATATCTGACTCTCGTAAGTGACCGTGAAGGTATTGACAACCCCTTATCGTGTTGGTTGCGAGGAGTTATTTGCTTTGTGCAAGTACGAGGGACTCGCGCGTAGCCTCCTACTGGATCGATACCTTGGTTCTCAAAAACTGAGGGAAATACTTATGCTACTTTGCTGCATCATCCTTCCCTCTTCAAGGAAATCCAACGCCGTGCTCAAGAGGTAGCAAGAAGATTTCTGGCGCCATTGCCAGGGAGTCTATGCAAAAGTCAACAGACCAAGTACCCATCACAACCCTTATCTCCTGCATTACATTATTTGCCATTTGCCTCTCGTTTTCCTCTCCCCCACTTCACCCTTGCCGTTTTATTCACCCTCTCTCTCTCTATCCTCCCTATCTTTCTCTATTTGCCTCTTTTTGCCCGCTTGCTTTTTGTTTGTTTGCGTGTTGGATTGCTTGCTTGTCACGATGGCTCAAGATAACACTAAATTGTGTGACTTTACCAATACCAACAACAATGATTTATTAGCACTCCGATTTCTCCTCTTACCGATGCTGAATCTTGTGAAATTAAAGCCCCTTTGCTGAATCTTGTCATTAAAGATCCGTTTTCCGGCCTTCCTAGTGAAGACGCTGCTACCCATCTAAATAGTTTTGTTGATTTGTGTGATATGCAAAAGAAGAAAGATGTGGACAACGATATTGTTAAGTTGAAACTATTTCCTTTTTAGCTTAGAGATCGTGCTAAAGCTTGGTTTTCGTCTTTGCCTAAAAATAGTATTGATTCTTGGAACAAGTGCAAAGATGCTTTAATCTCTAAGTATTTTCCTCCCACTAAGATCATCTCCCTTAGAAATGATATTATGAATTTTAAGAAACTTGATCATGAACAAGTTGCACAAGCTTAGGAGAGGATGAAATTAATGATACGTAATTGCCCTACTCATGGTTTGAATTTGTGGATGATTATACAAAAAATTTATGCCAGATTAAATTTTTCTTCTAGAAAACTTTTAGATTCGGCCGCGGGAGGCACTTTTATGGAAATCACTTTAGGAGAAGCTACTAAACTCCTAGATAATATTATGGTTAATTATTCTCAATGGCATACTGAAAGATCTACTAATAAAAAGGTGCATGCGATAGAAGAAATTAATATTTTGAGTGGAAAGATGGATGAACTTATGAAATTATTTGCTAGTAAGAGTGTTTCTTCTAATCCTAATGATATGCCCTTGTCTACTTTGATTGAGAATAATAATGAATCTATGGATGTGAATTATGTTGGTAGGAACAATTTTGGTAACAACGCGTATAGAGGAAATTTTAATCCTAGGCCTTATCCTAGTAATCCCTGTAATAATTATGGTAATTCCTACAACAATTCTTATGGAAATTATAATAAGATGCCCTCTGATTTTGAATCTAATATTAAAGAATTTATTACTTCACAAAAGAATTTCAATGCTTTGATTGAAGAAATATTGCTTAACATTGATGAGTTGGCTAGGAACGTTGATAGAATTTCTATTGATGTTGCTTCTTTGAAACTTAGATGTATTCCTCCTAAGCATGATATCAATGAGTCTCTCAAAGACATGAGAATTTCCATTGATGAGTGCAAAGAAAGAACCGCTAGGATGCGTGCCAAGAAAGATGCCTTTTTAATGTGTGTTCTTCTAGTTCCTATGAAAATAAAGATGAAGATCTAAAAGTTATTGATGTGTCCCCTATTAAATCTTTGTTTTGCAATATGAATCTTGATAATGATGGGACTGAATATGATCCACCTTTACATAGAAGGCGTTCCAAAAATTTGGAGTTTTTAGATCTTGATGCTAAATTGGATGAAAGTGGGACTAAAGAAATTAAAACCCTAGATGTTGCTAAACCCATTATTTTGGATTTCAAGGAATTTAATTATGAAAATTGCTCTTTGATTGATTGTATTTCCTTGTTGCAATCCGTGCTAAATTCTCCTCATGCTTATAGTCAAAATAAAGCGTTTACTAAACATATCGTTGATGCCTTGATGCAATCTTATGAAGAAAAACTTGAGTTGGAAGTTTCTATCCCTAGAAAACTTTATGATGAGTGGGAACCAACTATTAAAATTAAGATTAAAGATCATGAGTTCTATGCTATATGTGATTTGGGTGCTACTATTTCCATGATTCCAAAGACTTTGTGTGATTTGTTAGGTTTCCATGATTTTGATGATTTCTCTTTAAACTTGCACCTTGTGGATTCCACTATTAAGAAACCAATGGGAAGAATACATGATGTTCTTCTTGTCGCAAGTAGGAATTATGTGTCCGTAGATTTTATTGTTCTTGACATAGATTGCAATCCTTCATGTCCTATTATTCTTGGTAGACCTTTCCTTAGAACGATTGGTGCAATTATTGATATGAAGGAAGGAAATATTAGATTCCAATTTCTGTTAAGGAAAGGCATGGAACACATCTCTAGAAATAAAATTAAATTACCTTATGAGAGTCACTTATGGATTGCCTACCAAAGATGGCAATACCTAGATCTATCCTTGCTTTTTATGCCTAGCTAGGGGCGTTAAACGATAGCGCTTGTTGGGAGGCAACCCAATTTTATTTCTATTCCTTGCTTTTTTCTCCTGTTTAGTAATAAATAATTTACCTAGCCTCTGTTTTGGTTGTGTTTTTTGTGTTTAATTAGTGTTTGTGCCAAGTATAACAATTGGGAAGACTTGGGGAAAGTCTCGATATCTTGCTGTAAAAAACACAAACTTTAGCGCTCACGAGAACTGCTGCCATTTTTATTTGGAAAGTGATATTTAGTTAATTCCTTTTGAAGATGATTAATAGATAAAATCCACACGTCCAGAAATTTATTTTTGAAGTTTTGGGGTTCCAGATCTTGCGCTAGATACAGATTACTACAGACTGTTCTGTTTTTGACAGATTCTGTTTTCCATGTGTTGTTTGCTTATTTTGATGAATCTATGGCTAGTAAAATAGTTTATAAACCATAGAGAAGTAGGAATACAGTAGGTTTAACACCAATTTAAATAAACAATTAGTTCATTACAGTACCTTGAAGTGGTCTTTTGTTTTCTTTCGCTAACGGAGCTCACGAGATTTTCTACTTTAAGTTTTGTGTTGTGAAGTTTCAAGTTTTGGGTAAAGAATTGATGGATTATGGAAGAAGGAGTGGGAAGAGCCTAAGCTTGGGGATGCCCATGGCACCCCCAAGATAATATAACGACACCTAAAAGCCAAATCTTGGGGATGCCCCGGAAGGCATCCCCTCTTTCGTCTACTTCTATCGGTAACTTTACTTGGAGCTATATTTTTATTCACCACATGATATGTGTTTTGCTTGGAGCGTCTTGTATGATTTGAGTCTTTGCTTTTTAGTTTACCACAATCATCCTTGCTGTACACACCTTTTGAGATAGCCATGCATGATTTGGAATTTGTTTGAATACTCTATGTTCTTCACTTATATCTTTTGAGTTATATAGTTTTGCCCTAGTACTTCACTTATATCTTTTAGAGCACGGTGGTGGATTTGTTTTATAGAAACTATTGATCTCTCATGATTAACTTAGATTATTTTGACAGTCTTAAATAGCATGTTAATTTGCTTAAATAATCCTATGAGTGTTTCGAATACTAAGAGAAGTTTGATGCTTGATGATTGTTTTGAGATATGGAGGTAATAATATCAAAGTCGTGCTAGTTGAGTAGTTGTGAATTTGAGAAATGCTTGTGTTGAAGTTTGCAAGTCCCGTAGCATGCACGTATGGTAAACGTTATGTAACAAATTTGAAACATGAGGTGTTCTTTGATTGTCCTCCTTATGAGTGGCGGTCGGGGACGAGCGATGGTCTTTTCCTACCAATCTATCCCCCTAGGAGCATGCGCGTAGTGCTTGGTTTTTGATGACTTGTAGATTTTTGCAATAAGTATGTGAGTTCTTTATGACTAATGTTGAGTCCACGGATTATACGCACTCTCACCCTTCCATCATTGCTAGCCTCTCTGGTACCATGCATTGCCCTTTCTCACATTGAGAGTTGGTGCAAACTTCGCCAGTGCATCCAAACCCCGTGATATGATATGCTCTTTCACACATAAACCTCCTTATATCTTCCTCAAAACAGCCACCATACCTACCTGTTATGGCATTTCCATAGCCATTCCGAGATATATTGGCATGCAACTTTCAACCGTTCCATTTATCATGACACATTCATCATTGTCATATTGCTTAGCATGATCATGTAGTAGACATAGTATTTGTGGCAAAGCCACCGTTCACAATTCTTTCATACATGTCACTCTTGGTTCATTGCGTATCCCGGTACACCGCCGGATGCATTCATATAGAGTCATCTTTTGTTCTAGCATCTAGTTGTAATCATTGAGTTGTAAATAAATAGAAGTGTGATGATCATCATTTTCTAGAGCATTGTCCCAAGTGAGGAATTAAAAAAAAGGAGAGAAAGGCCATTAAAAAAGGAAGGCCCAAAAAAAGAGAGAAAAAGAGAGAAGGGACAATGTTACTATCCTTTGCCACACTTGTGCTTCAAAGTAGCACCATAATCTTCATGATAGAGAGTCTTTTGTTTTGTCACTTTCATATACTAGTGGGAATTTTTGATTATAGAACTTGGCTTGTATATTCCAACAATGGGCCTCCTCAAGTGCCCTAGGTCTTCGTGAGCAAGCAAGTTGGATGCACACCCACTTAGTTTCTTTTGTTGAGCTTTCATAAATTTATAGCTCTAGTGCATCCATTGCATGGCAATACCTACTCCTTGCATTAACATAGCCCATTGATTAGCCTTGTTGATGTGAGACTTTCTCCTTTTTGTCTTCCCCACATAACCCCATCATCATATTCTATTCCACCAATAGTGCTATGTCCATGGCTCGCGCTCATATATTGTGTGAAAGTTTATAGGTTTGAGATTACTAAAGTATGAAACAATTGCTTGGCCTATCATCGGGGTTGTGCATGATGAGAGCATTCTTGTGTGACGAAAATGGAGCATGACTAAACTATATGATTTTGTAGGGATGAACTTTCTTTGGCCATGTTATTTTGAGAAGACATAATTGCTTAGTTAATATGCTTGAAGTATTATTATTTTTATGTCAATATGAACTTTTATATTTAATCTTTTGGATCTTAATATTCATACCACAATTAAGAAGAATTACATTAAAATTATGACAAGTAGCACTCCGCATCAAAAATTCTATTTTTATCATTTACCTACTCGAGGACGAGCATGAATTAAGCTTGGGGATGCTTGATATGTCTCCAATGTATCTATAATTTTTGATTGCTCCATGCTATATTATCTACTGTTTTGGACATTATTGGGCTTTATTATACACTTTTATATTATTTTTGGGACTAACCTATTAATCGGAGGCCCAGCCCAGAATTGCTGTTTTTTCCCCTATTTTAGGGTTTCGAAGAAAAGGAATATCAAACGGAATCCAAACGGAATAAAACCTTCGGGAACATGATTTTCTCACCGAACATGATGTACTCCTTCCTCCTATATATACCTACCTACCCCCAAATGATCAGATACGGAGCCAAAACCCTAATTCCATCGCTGTAACTTTTTGTATCCACGAGATCCCATCTTGGGGCCTGTTCCGGAGCTCCGCCGGAGGGGGCATCCATCACGGAGGGCTTCAACATCAACATCATAGCCCCTCCGATGAAGTGTGGGTATTTTACCTCAGACCTTCGGGTCCATAGTAATTAGCTAGATGGCTTCTTCTCTCTTTTTGGATCTCAATACAATGTTCTCCCCCTCTCTTGTGGAGATCTATTCGATGTAATCTTCTTTTTGCGGTGTGTTTGTCGAGACCAATGAATTGTGGGTTTATGATCAAGATTATCTATAAACAATATTTGAATCTTCTCTGAATTCTTTTATGTATGATTGGTTATCTTTGCAAGTCTCTTCGAATTATCAGTTTGGTTTGGCCTACCAGATTGATCTTTCTTGCAATGGGAGAAGTGCTTAGCTTTGGGTTCAATCTTACTGTGTCCTTTCCCAGTGACAGTAGGGGCAGCAAGGCACATATTGTATTGTTGCCATCGAGGATAACAAGATGGGGCTTTTATCATATTGCATGAATTTATCCCTCTACATCATGTCATCTTGCTTAAGGCGTTACTCTGTTTTCATGAACTTAATACTCTAGATGCATGTTGGATAGCGGTCGATGAGTGGAGTAATAGTAGTAGATGCAGGCAGGAGTCGGTCTACTTGTCTCGAACATGATGCATATATACATGATCATACCTAGATATTCTCATAACTATGCTCAATTCTGTCAATTGCTCAACAGTAATTCGTTCACCCACTGTAAAATACTTATGCTCTTGAGAGAAGCCACTAGTGAAACCTATGGCCGCCGGGTCTATCTTCATCATATTAGTCTTCCAATACTTAGTTATTTCCTTTGCTTTTTTACTTTGGTTTTATTTTACTTTGCATCTTTATCACAAAAACACCAAAAATATTATCCTATGATATCTATCAGATCTCACTCTCGTAGGTGACCGTGAAGGGATTGACAACCCCTTATCGCATTGGTTGCGAGGAGTTATTTGCTTTGTGCAGGTACAAGGGACTCGCGCATAGCCTCCTACTAGATTGATACCTTGGTTCTCAAAAACTGAGGGAAATACTTACGCTACTTTGCTGCATCATCCTTTCCTCTTCAAGGAAATCCAACGTAGTGCTCAAGAGGTAGCAGAAGGAACACCAATACTATGACTCTTCTAGACTAACGCGATAATTTACGAAGACGCTAACCAGCATGGGTAACCTCCAGGGCCAACACAAACACACTAGTTTTCTGTGTATTCCGACTTTGGAATAGCACACCAGCCAGACCCTTGGCCGAACCTCGTTCATCGAGCTTTTGACAACTAGCCAAACCTAACAAGAACCCGATTCACATCTCGGATGAAGCCAAGAGATGCACTCGAAGCTGTATCATCAAGCACTTCAAGATCCAGTGGAGAAACCACACCGAGGTAGAAGCAACGTGGAACGTGAAGACTACTTGACCTTCGAGTTTCCGCACCTCTTTACCGCCTAGTCTAGGAATCTCGAGGCCGAGATTCTTGCAAGGGGGGTAGGTCTGACACACACTAATTTTCATACCACATCATTTAAGTTAATTAAGCATAATAATTTGGACCAACAAAAAAACTTTTTTGTGATTTGGCTTTATTTTTATTCGGGTTTATATTGCTATTTTCGAAGTGCTCTTAAATCATATAAAATCCCCATGTCCTGTACTTTATCTCCTTGATCCAAAAGTTTGCCCAATGATCATGCCATGTGTATAGGACAGAATAGTATTTTCATACAAAAATAACTTGGCCAAAAAGTATTTTCAAATTAGGTTTTCCACAAACCCCTAAGTTAAGGCTTAAACTACAAGAACTTAATTTAGGTTGATAAAAATCTTTCAAAAATTATATTTGAATCCTATTAGCCAAGGACTCCCTGAAGCGACAAAAATATTATTTAGGTTCGAATTATTTTATTGTTTCAGACAAATTTAAAGGCATTTTGCTATTTTGCTATTGTTATTTTGAATCCTATTGTTATTTTGCTATTTTACTAAAAGGCATTTTCTTAAGGCCAAAAATGGTCTTTAATAAGTTAAAATTATTTTATTGTTTCAGAGGTATTTAATAAAATTAGGGAAACTAAGTGGACATATATTTTCCATATATATGAGTTTCAACACATGGTCATGTTCAAAATATTGGACAAAACCATCCAAAATTATTTCAGCATATTTCAAGCATTTGAAACATTTCTATAAGAAATATTGCCAAATAAATACAGGATGATTCTAGAAAGTCAAATATGCATAATGTGATGATCTTGCAATCTTCCTTTCCAATCAAAATATTTTTGGTTCACAAAAGAGCCCAAAACCATCCCTATCCAGATACAAGTTTGAGCAACTCTACATTGCCAATTGTCTCATTTTGATTTCAATTTTTGTGGAAATGCTATATCCTCTAAATGATGGCAGTATACCAAGTGATGCATCAAGGAGAATAGATTTGCATGATTAAATCTTCGGAAACCCATTTCTATTGATTTCTAGGGTTTGCCAAAGTTGCATTGGCAACTGTCTTATAATGAGCTCAAACTTGGTGAAAAATCTCATCTCCATGTGCCATTTGACACTATTAAATTCCAAGTGAAGGAGAATCAATTCACTAGCCCGAACCCAGCACAAACACCTTCTGTTGAATTGCCAGTGTTACTAATTTAACCCCTTCCACTATTCTTCATGGGCTCAAATTTTTACCAGAGATCTCCCTAGTCATCTACCTCCAGTAATTCTTGCTTGCCCATAGCTCAATTATTGGTGGGTAAAAACCCCATTCTCCCCCTCTAGATAGCCCTCGTTCCTCTCTCTCTCTCTCTCCACCTCCTCTCCCACTTCAGAAGCTCTACAAAGCATCAAATGCTTTCCCCCACTTATTCTACCCCTCCTAGACCTCCTAGACACAAAGGGACACGAGCATGGCACTTAATGAATGCCGTGCCATGGCATGAAGAGCTCGCGCTCTGGAGCATGCTATAGTGCTATTCCGCACTATAGCTCACCCATTCCGAGGGCATGCGACAACCTTTGGCGTCGGGATGATGTCTCCCGTCATGGCCTCGACGTCCGGGACATGCCTCGCTGTCGGGCCTCTCCTCCCTTACCCTCCTTATCCCCCTACTGAGCTCGCCCGACGCCGCCCATCTCGGCTAGTGGGAGCACAAGCTCGGGGCCCTCCTGAAGCTCGCCCTGCTCCCCCTCTCCTCTCCCCTCATCCCAAACCATGCTCCACCCTAGGCACGTGCCAGAGCGCCCGCTTAGCCTCTGGCAATGCCCCGAGGCGTGGCCGTGCACCCCGCCTACGACACCCCCCGGTCGCACCCATATAAGGCCACCAACATGCCCCTCTCTACTCCATTTTCCTTCTCTACCTCCCGCTCATCCTCTGGACCAAGTCATCCTTCTCCCCGTCCCTCCTTGCACTTCCATGGATGGAGCAATGTTGCCGGCCTCCACCAAAATTCGCGCCACCGAGAGCCCCTCCTCTCCACCTCCTTGTTCCAGAGTATCACCAGCACCACCGCAGACTCGCCCCGCACCCCGTTTTCTCCTCCCCGTTCTTTCCATGCCATGCCTGAACCTTGAAAAATCCCATCCGCGAGCATCAAGACCACCGTCGTCTTGGTCCTTCCCAGCCAGCGTGAGACCCATGAATGGGCACGGCTCGGCCTCCCGAGTTCGTCGATATGTCGAACACCCCTGGGGATGGCCGGAGTCGCTGGGAAGGGTGACAGCACATCGTTCGGCCTGCCTCCTCTGCCCCAGGCACGAGGAAGAAGATGACCTGCGGGCGGGGCCTGTGAGTTTAAGTGGACACGGTTTCTTCGGGAGCCGTCTCCCCACAGAGAAGACATACTCCGGGAGGGCGCTTTCGGCATCACCACCTCCCTCGCGCAGCTGAGCCACTGGGCTGAGCCTAGTAGGCGCTGTTTAGCTGGGCTTCGCCCAATGCGCGTTATAAGGTTGATTTCTTTTCTTCCCTTTATTTTCTAGAAATATTGTAAAATCCATAAACAATTCAAATGGAATCCAAATTTGCTGATTCAAATTTCTACCAGTTCATAAATTCATTCTCTATCACATGGTACAATTTGCACATTTTTCTGGAAATGTTTTCTTCACAAATATTTATGAAATCTTATTTTGCCATTTTTATGATGAACTTTAGAAAATCACAGAGAGCTCATATCTGATCCAAATGCCTTCATTCAAATTCCTAGACTCTTCTAGGTTCATAACTTAGTCTTTGAACATTTTCCCCAATATTTTTTTCTACCACATCAAATATTGGGTCATTTCTCCATGTATAGAAAATTTTGCAAATTCCTAGGAAATTCATTTCAACTCCAAATCCAATGAAGCCAACTCCTATGTGCTTCTAAATTCATTATTTGTTAAATGGGTGCCTTTGCTCATTTTTCAAAATAATGTTTCCGATGACTTCTTGCATATCCATTAATCTCCTAATTCCATCATAATGAAATGTTCAAAAGTATCCATTGATCCACTTCCAATGATCACCCCGTTGGTCATTTTTCATATGACGAGAGGTATCCTAGAAAAAGTCCAACTCACATTTTTAGAGCACTTTTATTTTTGCCTTGTTGTATTTCTTATTGTGGTTTTTTCGGACGTTAGTTGACGAAGTAGACGGAATACTCGGAGATGGACCAGAAGGATTGAAGAACTTGCGGAGGCAGGCAAGCAGCCCCTTGACCATGTTGATGAACCCTTTTTATGCATGTCATATAGCACTTTTTTATTGTTGCATCAGAATCATGATGAGATGGTAACCACTTTGATGGGTTGCCTTCATTATTTCCTTGTTGATACTTGCATTGTGCATGACCCTACCTTCCTATGAGGGTTATGCGGGTGGGAGTAGATAGGATGCTAAAGTAGTTACTACACCAATGGGACGGGAATATGCATGGTGATGGAGACACAAGTATTTTCAAAGAATTTTCGAAAACCTTGCTGGGTGCCGCTAATGCCCGAGGGAGATGTTGAGCGAGGTAACCTCTTGATAAAGAAGTAGGTGTACCAAGGTAGGTGAGTGTGTTGTTTTTGAAAACAGATTGGTTTAAGTTGCGACCATTACTCTAGCCTTACATGCGCAACCATGCTACCCTTATATGGGAAAGGGCATTATTGATTACCTATTTCATGGTAGCATGCATGCCCGCATTACTAGTGACGGGGGTGGCGTGGTCACTCTCGGGATGGGGTTGTGCCTGGTAGGGCGGCCATGACTGTTTTTATAGGGCACCGGACACACTGTTGGTACTTCCGTGCGTGGTTCTAAAATATATTCGGGAGCAAGGCTCCGAAGAAAATGATATTATTATGAGAATGTTGGCACGGGGGCTGTTACCAATTGAGTGGACTCTATGTTCGTGACGACTTGGGAAAGATAGTGATCGGGTGCTCACCCAGGTTACCTGAGGTACCGCGAGTCGTGGCTGACACGGGAGTTCACTAGATCTTGTGGGTAAAGTGTGCAACATCTATAGAGTGTAAAACTAATCGAATAGCCGTGTCCACGGTCAAGGACAATTGGATAACCACTCTTGGGCTACGTCCATTTTTTAGAAGAACCTGTGAGTGTGTGTGTGGGAGAAAACTACTTGAGTTCAGTTGAGTGACTTGACATGTTGATTAAGTTGGAGGTAAACCAAACTCTTTTTATGTTGATATCTATAATATATTCACACGGATATCTGAATTCTTATGATGCATACTTTACAAGTTGTTAGGACATGTCATTCCACTCAAAATTAGCTTTTTGCAAAAAATTCCTACTTAGTGTTATATCATGCATTGTCATACCTTGTCCCAAAACATGGGTTGCTTGTGAGTACATTCAAACGTACTCGTTCGCTTGTCCCGAGCTATTAACTTGGCCAGGCATGGAAGAACATGAATATGAGGAAGAGTTGTTCTATGACGAACATGCGAGCTAGGACGCTTCCCAGTTAGAAGGCTTGTAGGGTTAAGGCAGATGGCATGGGTTGATGCTGCCATTTAAGATTTCAGCTGCGAGTGTATGAAGACTTGGCCATAAAGGTCATATTTGAGTAAAATGGCATGTACTGGATGTAAGACTCTTGTTACTCAGTTTATGTGTGTTCACTGAGCATAAATCCTTGGGATCACTGTACACATTCATTCGGTGATCACGACTTATGAGTTGGGGTCCCCAGAAGCCCCCAAGGGCCGGGTTATCATGACAATGATAATCCGGTTATTCAAATGTATGGTTGTGGAAAGAAATGCCATGTAGCCCCAAGAGCCGAGATGAGTCGGGTCTTTTAAGTAAATCCACTTTGAAAAGATAACATGTAGCCCCCAATGGCCGACTCATTTTTACAAAATGAGTCAGGTGTTCTTGTAATCTTAAGGAATAAAAATGGAAAGCATTAGCCCCCAAGTGTGAAGCATATTGCTTGCAATCTTCTTGGGACTTTAACAATAATAAGATGAATTTTCTTGCCATAGTCCCCAAGTACCGGGATATGGATTGTCACCGGCTTAGGATCTGTAAAATGGCTAAGAAATAAATTATCTCCTTGTCTTGCAGGAAGCTTTGAGTACGGCAGAGTCAAATTTGACCAGCTTGGGAAAAGAACTTGAATTAGACCAAGCTCTACGAGCCAAGGCTGAATCAAGCTTGTTATCTTCTTTGGAAGAATTGGACAAAATCAAGGCGGGCTTTGACACTACAAAAAAATACACTTCCATGATGATACATGTTTGTCACAGTAGGTCACATTTTATGTCATGCATGTACATCCATGACAAATTTATGACAAAATCAAGATAGTCATACCTGTGCTATCGTAGAAGTGTTCCATGACATTACCAAAATTATCATCACGGAAGTGTCCACTTCCCTGACGATAAATCGTGCATCACAGAAGTGCTTTTTTCAAGGGTGACCGACACGTGGCATCCACCGTAACGGAACGCCGTTAAGCTATCGGGTCTGGTTTTGGATCCAATAAACCGTTAACAGCTAGGACCAATGGGGATTTTCCATGTGTAAAATCATCATTGGCCAGAGGAAACACGTGTTGCCTCACCGTTGGGACAGATATCATCAACTCATTAGACATGAGGCACCTATGATAGGTTGACACATGGCACGGCCTAACAGTGGCCCATTCCGGTAAGAAAGGCCGACCCAGTAAAAAATAGCAGGTCGGCCCATATAAGGCCTACTTGTGTCAGGTCCATTTAAGCCCACGGCCCATATGAGATGTGCCAATTCGGCCCGTCAACGGCCCGTTAAATATTTGACACCATTACAGCGCATCGTCAGTTTGAGCTCGTTAACAGCCCGCTATATATTTGGGATCAATATCGGCCTGATGAGATTTCGGCCTGTTAACGGCCCATTCAGTGGATGGGCCAATTTTCACGATGTACATCTTTCGGCCTTTTAGCGACCCATTTAAATATTGGGCTAATTTCCGGCCCGGTGTGCCTTTCAGCATATTGACGGCTAATACGTCTCCAACGTATCTATAATTTTTGATTGTTCCATGCTATTATATTATCTGTTTTGGAAGTTTATGGGCTTTATTATACACTTTTATATTATTTTTGGGACTAACCTATTAACCCAGAGCCTAGTGCCAGTTTCTATTTTTTCCTTGTTTTAGAGTATCGCAGAAAAAATTAAACGGAGTCCAATTGACCTGAAATTTCACGGAACTTATTTTTGGACCAGAAGAAGCCCGCAGAGTATCGGAGATGGACCAGGAGTGTCCCGGGCTGCCCACGAGGGTGGGGGATGCGCCCACCACCCCTGGGCGCGCCCCCTCCCTCGGGGACAGTCCGGAGATTCACCGACGTACTTCTTCCTCCTATATATACCCATATACCCTAAAAACTTAGAGGAGCATAATAGATTGGGAGTTCCACCGCCAGAAGCCTCCGTAGCCACCGAAAACCAATCTAGACCCGTTCCAGCACCCTGTCGGAGGGGGAATCCCATTCTGGGGGCCATCTTCATCATCCCGATGCTCTCCATGACGAGGTGGGAGTAGTTCTCCCTTGAGGCTGAGGGTATGTACCAGTAGCTATGTGTTTGATCTCTCTCTCTCTCTCTCGTGTTCTTGAGGTGATACGATCTTGATATATCGCGAGCTTTGCTATTATAGTTGGATCTTATGATGTTTTTCCCCTCTACTCTCTTGTAATGGATTGATTTTTGCCTTTGAAGTTATCTTATCGGATTGTGTCTTTAAGGATTTGAGAACACTTGATGTATGTCTTTCGTGGGATACCCGTGGTGACAATGGGGTATTCTATTGATCCACTTGATGTATGTTTTGGTGATCAACTTGTGGGTTCCACCCATGAACCTATGCATAGGGGTTGCCACACGTTTTCGTCTTGACTATCGGGTAGAAACTTTGGGGCACTCTTTGAAGTAATTTGTGTTGGTTTGAATAGATGAATCTGAGATTGTGTGATGCATATCGTATAATCATACCCACGGATACTTGAGGTGACATTGGAGTATCTAGGTGACATTAGGGTTTTGGTTGATCTGTGTCTTAAGGTGTTATTCTAGTATGAACTCTGGGATAGATTGAACGGAAAGAATAGCTTCGTGTTATTTTACTACAGACTCTTGAATAGATCGATCAGAAAGGATAACTTTGAGGTGGTTTCGTACCGTACCATAATCTCTTCGTTTGTTCTCTGCTATTAGTGACTTTGGAGTGACTCTTTGTTGCTTGTTGAGGGATAGTTATACGATCCAATTATGTTATTATTGTTGAGAGGACTTGCACTAGTGAAAGTATGAACCCTAGGCCTTGTTTCCTAGCATAGCAATACCATTTGTGCTCACTTTTATCATTAGTTACCTTGCTGTTTTTATATTTTCAGATTACAAAAACCTTTATCTACCATCCATATACCACTTGTATCACCATATCTTCGCCGAACTAGTGCACCTATACAATTTACCATTGTATTGGGTGTGTTGGGGACACAAGAGACTCTTTGTTATTTGGTTGCAGGGTTGCTTGAGAGAGACCATCTTCATCCTACGCCTCCTACAGATTGATAAACCTTACGTCATGCACTTGAGGGAAAATTGCTACTGTCCAACAAACCTCTGCACTTGGAGGCCCAACAATGTCTATAAGAAGAAGGTTGTGCAGTAGACATCAAGCTCTTTTCTGGCGCCGTTGCCAGGGAGGTTAGCGCTTGAAGGTATATCTTTAGATCTTGCAATCGAATCTTTTAGTTTCTTTTTTTATCACTAGTTTAGTTTATAAAAGAAAACTAAAAAAATGGAATTTAGGATGCCTCATATGCTTCATCTTTTTAATGTCTTTCGTGAGAATAAGGATTCCGATAATTGTGCTCAAGTGCTAGAAGAAGAATGCATTAGAATGTTTGGCACTAAATATTTGAATGATGAGCATGATTGCAATGTTTTTAGTATGAATTCCTTGAATATCCATGATGCTAATGATATGCAAAGCCACAACCTTGGGGAAGCTAGTTTGATGAAGATGTTGTTTTTTGTCCCCCATGTTTTGATGAGCAAATTTATTATGATGAAAGCATGCCTCCTATTTATGATGATTATATTGATGAAAGTGGATTTGGAGAGGTCATGACTTTATTTTGTGATGAATCCACTATTTCGGAAGAGGTTCCAATTGATTATGAGAACAAAGTTGCTATCTATGATGATTATTGTGATGACTTGTATGCTATAAACAATAATGACATCCATGAAACTTGTCATCATGATTTTAGTTTTCAATTGCATTATGCCTCACATGATAATTATTTTGTTGAGTTTGCTCCAACTATTATTCATGAGAAGAATTTTGCTTGTGTGGAGAGTAATAAAATTTCTATGCTTCTAGATCATGAAAAGAATGATTTAGGTGTTGGTTATATTGTTGAATTCATTCATGATGCTACTTAAAATTATTATGAGGGAGGAACATATACTTGTAGGAATTGCAATAATATCAAGTTATGCTTGTTTTGCCCTCCTATGCTAGTTGATTATTGTTCCCATAAGTTGTTTGCTCACAAAATCCCTATGCATAGGAAGAGGGTTAGACTTAAATGTGTTAGTCATATTCTTCATGATGCTCTCTTTATGTTACAATTCTTATCCTTTATGTGAGCATCATTGAAATCATCATGCCTAGCTAGGGGCGTTAAACGATAGCGCTTGTTGGGAGGCAACCCAACTTTATTTTTGTTCCTTGATTTTTGCTCCTGTTTAGTAATAAATAATTTATCTAACCTCTGTTATGACTGAGTTTTTATGTTTTAATTAGTGTTTGTGCCAAGTAGAACCGTTGGGAAGACTTGGGGAAAGTCTTGTTGATCTTGCTATAAAAACCAGAAACTTTAGCCCTCACGAGAATTGCTGCCATTTCTTTATTGAAGACTGCTATTTAGTTAATTATTTTTGAAGATGATTAATAGATAAATTCCTCACGTCCACCAATTTATTTTAGAATTTTTAGGGTTCCGGAAGTTTGCATTAGTTATAGATTCTGTTTAGTACAGACTGTCCTGTTTAGTACAGACTGTCCTGTTTAGTACAGACTGTTCTGTTTTTGACAGATTCTGTTTTTCGTGTGTTGTTTGCTTATTTTAGTGAATCTATGGCTAGTAAAAGAGTTTATAAACCATAGATAAGTTGGAATATAGTAGGTTTAACACCAATATAAATAAATAATGAGTCCATTACAGTACCTTGAAATGGTGTTTTGTTTTCTTTTGCTAACGGAGCTTACGAGTTTTCTGTTATGTTTTGTGTTGTGAAGTTTCCAAATTTTGTGTAAAGTTTTGATGGACTATGGAATAAGGAGTGGCAAGGGCCTAAGCTTCGGGATACCCAAGGCAGCCCAAGGTAATATTCAAGGACAACCAAGAACCTAAGTTTGGGGATGCCCCGGATGGCATCCCCTCTTTCGTCTTTGTTCATTGGTAACTTTACTTGGAGATATATTTTGATTTACCACATGATATGTGTTCTGCTTGGAGCGTCATTTTATTTATTTTGTTTTGCTTGCTGTCTGAATAAAATACCAAGATCTGAAATTCTTAAATGTTAGAGAGTCTTCACATAGTTGCATAATTATTAAACTACTCATTGATCTTCACTTATATCTTTCGGAGTAGTTTGTCGGTTGCTCTAGTGCTTCACTTATATCTTTTAGAGCACAATTCTAGTTTTATTTTGAAGAAACAGATGAACTCTGGTGCTTCACTTATATTATTTTGAGATTCCTAAACAGCATGGCAATTTTCTTTGGTTATGAATTTAGTCCTAATATGATGGGCATCCAAATGGGATAGAATAAAAACTTCCATATAAAGTGCATTGAATACTATGAGAAGTTTGATACTTGATGATTGTTTTGAGATATGAAGATGGTGATATTACAGTCATGCTAGTTGAGTAGTTGTGAATTTGAAGAGATACTTGTGTTAAAGTTTGTGATTCCCATAGCATGCACGTATGGTGAACCGTTATGTGATGAAGTCGGAGCATGATTTATTTATTGATTGTCTTCCTTATGAGTGGCGGTCAGGGACGAGCGATGGTCTTTTCCTACCAATCTATCCCCCTAGGAGCATGCGCGTACTACTTTGTTTCAATAACTAATAGAGTTTTGCAATAAGTATGTGAGTTCTTTATGACTAATGTTGAGTCCATGGATTATACGCACTCTCACCCTTCCACCATTGCTAGCCTCTCTAGTACCGCGCAACTTTCGCCGGTACCTTAAACCCACCACATACCTTCCTGAAAACAGCCACCATACCTACCTATTATGGCATTTCCATAGCCACTCCGAGATATATTTCCATGCAACTTTCCACCGTTCCGTTTATTATGACATGCTTCATCATTGTCATATGGTTTGCATGATCATGTAGTTGACATCGTATTTGTGGCAAAGCCACCGTTCATAATTATTTCATACATGTCACTCATGAGTCATTGCACATCCCGGTACACCGCCGGAGGCATTCATATAGAGTCATATCTTGTCCTAAGTATCGAGTTGTAATTTTTGAGTTGTAAGTAAATAAAAGTGTGAGGATGTCCATTATTAGAGCATTGTCCCAGTGAGGAAACGATGATGGAGACTATGATTCCCCCACAAGTCGCGATGAGACTCCGAACGAAAAATAAAAAAAGAGAGAAAAAGAGGCCATAAAAAAAAGAAGGCCCAAAAAATGAGAGAAAAAGAGAGAAGGGGCCTTTCTACTATCCTTTTAGCACACTTGTGCTTCAAAGTAGCACCATGATCTTCATGATAGAGAGTCTCCTATATTGTCACTCTCATATACTAGTGGGAATCTTTCATTATAGAACATGGTTTGTATATTCCAATGATGGGCTTCCCCAAAATGCCCTAGGTCTTTGTGAGCAAGCGAGTTGGATGCACACCCACTTAGTTTCTTTTTGAGCTTTCATACACTTATAGCTCTAGTGCATCCGTTGCATGGCAATCCCTACTCTCTCACATTGTTATCTATTGATGGGCATCTCCATAGCCCATTGATACGCCTAGTTTGTGTGAGACTATTTTCTCCCTTTTTGTCTTCTCCACAACCACCATTCTATTCCACCTATAGTGCTATGTCCATGGCTCACGCTCATGTATTGCGTGAAGATTGAAAAAGTTTGAGAACATCAAGAGTATGAAACAATTGCTTGGATTGTCATCGTGGTTGTGCATGATTTAAATATTTTGTGTGGTGAAGATAGAGCATAGACAGACTATATGATTTTGTAGGGATAGCTTTCTTTGGCCATGTTATTTTGAGAAGACATGATTACTTGGTTAGTATGCTTGATGTATTATTATTTTTATGTCAATATTAAACTTTTGTCTTGAATCTTATGGATGTGAACATTCATGCCAAAATGAAGAGAATTACTTAGAGAAATATGTTAGGTACCATTCCACATCAAAAATTCTGTTCTTATCATTTACCTACTCGAGGACGAGCAGGAATTAAGCTTGGGGATGCTGATACGACTCCAACGTATCTATAATTTTTGATTGTTCCATGCTATTATATTATCTGTTTTGGATCTTTATGGGCTTTATTATCCACTTTTATATTATTTTTGGGACTAACCTATTAACCCAGAGACTAGTGCCAGTTTCTGTTTTTTCCTTGTTTTAGAGTATCGCAGAAAAGGAAAATCAAACGGAGTCCAATTGACCTGAAACTTCAAGGAACTTATTTTTGGACCAGAAGATGCCCATGGAGTATCGGAGATGGACCAGGAGAGTCCCGGGCTGCCCATGAGGGTGGAGGGGTGTGCCACCCTGCCTCGTGCACAGCCTGGAGATCCACTGACGTACTTCTTCCTCCTATATATACCCATATACCCTAAAAACTTCGAGGAGCACAATAGATCGGGAGTTTCGCCACCAGAAGCCTCTATAGCCACCGAAAACCAATCTAGACCCGTTATGGCACCCTGTCGTAGGGGGGATCCCTTTATGGTGGCCATCTTCATCATCCCGGTGCTCTCCATGATGAGGAGGGAGTAGTTCTCCCTCGGGGCTGAAGGTATGTACCAGTAGCTATCTGTTTGATCTCTCTCTCTCTTGTTCTTGCGGTCATACGATCTTGATGTATCGCGAGCTTTGCTATTATAGTTGGATCTTATGATGTTTTCCCCCTCTACTCTCTTGTAATGGATTGAGTTTTCCCTTTGAAGTTATCTTATCGGATTGAGTATTTAAGGATTTGAGAACACTTGATGTATGTCTTGTGTGGGATACCCGTAGTGACAATGGGGTATTCTATTGATCCACTTGATGTATGTTTTGGTGATCAACTTGCGGGTTCCACCCATTAACCTATGCATAGGGGTTGGCACACATTTTCGTCTTGACTCTCCGGTAGAAACTTTGGGGCACTCTTTGAAGTACTTTGTGTTACTTTGAATAGATGAATCTGAGATTGTGTGATGCATATCGTATTATCATACCCACGGATACTTGAGGTGACATTGGAGTATCTAGGTGACATTAGGGTTATGGTTGATTTGTGTCTTAAGGTGTTATTCTAGTACGAACTCTAGGATAGATTGACCGGAAAGAATAGCTTCGTGTTATTTTACTATGGACTCTTGAATAGATCGATCAGAAAGGATAACTTTGAGGTGGTTTCGTACCATACCATAATCTCTTCGTTTGTTCTCCGCTATTAGTGACTTTGGAGACTCTTTGTTGCATGTTGAGGGATATTTATATGATCCAATTATGTTATTATTGTTGAGAGGACTTGCACTAGTGAAAGTATGAACCCTAGGCCATGTTTCCTAGCATTGCAATACCGTTTGTGCTCACTTTTTTCATTAGTTACCTTGCTGTTTTTATTATTTCAGATTACAAAAACCTTTATCTACCATCCATATACCACTTGTATCACCATATCTTCGCCGAACTAGTGCACCTATACAATTTACCATTGTATTGGGTGTGTTGGGGACATAAGAGACTCTTTGTTATTTGGTTGTAGGGTTGCTTGAGAGACACCATATTCATCCTACGTCTCCTACGGATTGATAAACCTTAGGTCATCCACTTGAGGGAAAATTGCTACTGTCCTACAAACCTCTGCACTTGGAGGCCCAACAACGTCTACAAGAAGAAGGTTGTGTAGTATACATCAACGGCCCATAAATCAGTTGGGCCATTTGTAGTCGGACCTGAGTTTCGGCCTTTTAGCGACCCATTTAAGTGTTGGGCCAATTTCCGGCCTGGTGTGTCTTTTAGCCTGGTGACGGCCCATATATCTGTGGGGCCATTTGTAGTCGGACCTGAGTTTTGGCCTTTTAGTGGCCCATTTAAGTGTTGGGCCAATTCCCGGCCCTGTGTGCCTTTCAGCCTGTTAACGGACCATAAATGAGTTGGGCCATTTGTAGTCGGACTTGAGTTTTGGCCTTTTAACGAGACATGCCCTTCATGGTCCAATACCAGCCCGGTTTCCCTTTCGTCCTGCTAAAGGCCGACAACACAGTTGGGCCATTTACAATATGACCTGACGTTCGGCCTCTTAGTAGCCCATGCTCTTCATTGTCCAGTACAAGCCTGCTGTCTCTTTCGGCCTGCTAAAGGCCCACAATATAGTTGGACCATATGTAGCCCGAACTTAGTAACGGCATGTTAAGGGCCCGTGAAATCAATTGGGCCCACTTGTTGCCCGCTTCATTGTCATCTTGTTAACGACTCGGGAGTTAAGAGGGCGACCATTAACTTTCGGCCTGGTAATAGCCCATTAACTTAATGGGCCCACTAAAGTTCGTACATGTCTTTAGGCCAAATTAGATAATTTGAGCCCATTACGACGAGCAATTATGCACATGACCAAAACCGATCAAGAAAAGGTACGGCATACAGGGAAAAACGTTGCACATCGAGCATATATTACAGGAAATTACATCCACTGGGCAATCAAAGATTGATGCCAGTGCAAATAAATGAACAGAACCTAACGATCTACAACGTCACAACCTGCAACCATAGCACGGATGACGCCCATAAGCATGTGCGCAAGTTCTTGCTGCTTTGCTACACTATCTCTGAAAACATTGATTAGTTGTTGTGTCACACGACTCTGCACCTCTGATTCCTCCACCATTTCCGTTATTCCTTCAGCCATTAATTGGTTCACAAACATACATTTTTTCCGTTGCATTCGAGACAGAGGATACTGAACAGATTCAGATGGCGATTTTGGCAGGCTTGTATTATCGATAGTGGAGAATGTCTCGACCACTGCATCGTAACATAAATTAGGAGGGGAACCAAACAGATTAATCATGAGTTATTAGCATATTACCTGGCCTAGATTTATTGGAAAGAAACAACGGGTTTGCCTTGCTCTTTTTAGAGTTTGTCTTCTTATCTTAAGCAGCCTGCACCAAATTAAGACACTAGCATTGCTATCATTGGCCAAGTCAGATAATAGGAAAGGAAAATTGGCACAACGAATGTTTGGGCAACTAGCCAATACCAAATTAACGCAATATGGCATAGCTATCAACAGCCAGGTAAGGTAATACGAAAGCAATATTAACACAATGAATGAATGGGCAACCAGAGCAGCACTACAATTCATTAATTTGCATGATATGAGATAGTACACTCATACAGCTTAATATGAAAAACTACCAGGCAGTTTTCTTTACAAAAATCTACATTGGCGCCTTTAACATTTTGATACAACTAATTTTAGAACAGACAAAGGTTGGATTTACGTCGATTAACAAAATACATGCTGATGTAAAAATATAGTGATATACAATAGGTACTTACATCAGCATTGGAGCATAGAGAATTCCCGCAAGATATTTTCCTCGAATACTATCCCAATGAGGGAAATCTTCTATCATTTAACCTTATCTTCTAAAAGAGAGAAGGGCAAGAAACATGTAGAAAATATGATCAGAATGCTATAAAATTTCATGATGCCAGGATATGCGCACACTTCTTAGAATGGAGTTGACATTCTTTTGCTGGACTGGAGCGGACTAGTTCTGTGGCTACTGGAAGCTGCTTGTTATGAATGGGAGTTAGGTTTCTCTAGGCTGGAGCATCTATGAAAAATGGAGTTGGTTTATTATCTACTAGCGATTGGATCTTTTGCAAAGACCTGGTTTGTAACCCTTCATATTCTAACATAACCGTCTTCCCCTTGCATGCCTTATATAGAAGAATGGTGCTTCAATTATAAAACATGCTACAGCAGAGGTGGAATAGGTACTGAAGAATAGAAAGGCATGACATATTGACATGTATTCCCTCCATCTGCAAATAAATGGATGGGTCTAGTCGTATTTTAGTTCTAGATACATCCTGTTTTATCCATTTCTGCGACACGTAATCCGGACGGAGGGAGTATGATGTAAGAGCTAGGGATACGACAGGACAACACAGTAAAAAAACACTGAAAACCCACTGCAGAACCAAAGTAATCAAACCCACTTAGATGAGATAGTACACTCATGCAGTTCATGATGCAAAACTACCAGGCAATTTTCCTTACGAAAATCAACATTGTGGCCTTTAATCATACATTTTCCTACAACTAAACTTAGATCAGATAAAGGTTGGATTCACGCCGATTAACAAAATACATGCTGACGTTAAAATATAGTGATATACAACAGGTACTTACATCTGCACTGGAGTACAGAGAATTCATGCAAGAATCTTCCCTCACAGACGAGACCAGTGCAAAAATTCTTCTATCTGTTAAGCTTATTTTCTACAAGAGGGATGGGTAAGAAACATGTAGAAAATATGATCAGCATGCTATAAAATTTCATGATGCAAGGATACGCATATGCTTCTTACAATGGAGTTGACATATTTTTGCTGGACTGGAGCAGACTAGTTCTTTGGCCACTGGAATCTGCTTATTATTAGTAGGAGTTGGGTTTCTCTGTGCTGGAGCAGTATCTATAAAAACAGGAGTTGGTTTATTATCTCCTGGCGTTTGGATCTTTTGCAAAGACCTGGTTTGTAACCCCTCAGATTCTAACATAGTCGTCTTCCCCTTGCATGCCTTGTATAGAAGAATGGTTCTTCAATTATAAAACATGCTACATCAGAGAGATGGAATAGGTATTGAAGAATACAAAGGCATGACATATTGACATGTATTCCCTCCATCCGAAAAAATGGATGGGTCTAGGTGTATTTCAGTTCTTGATACATCCTTTTTTATCCATTTCGGCAACATGTAATCTGGACGGAGTGAGTATGGTGTAAGAGCTAGGGATACGATAGGAAAACACAGTAAAAAAACACTAGTTGAATGTAAAACTGCATGCTAGCGGAATACGTATAGAAAAAACTAAGGCAACATACACGTGTATGATTGGGAAACTAAGATGGCATTGGAATAGAGCAGTAGAACAACACTTCAATGTAAAAAAACATGGTATGGTTGACAGATGAAGTACATACTGATGAATAACAATGCATAAGATATTCGAAAGCATGACGTCCAAATTAAGCAGATGGCATTGCGATAGAGTAGAATGACAGTACTCGAACTTGAAAACATGTTATAATGAATGGAATAGGTACTAAAATACAAGAATGCATGACATATTTACATGCATGATCAGCACACTAAGCACATGGCATTGCAACAGAGTAGATACACTCCAAGACAATATATGCATGTTCTACCCATATCACGGGCCAAGTTAGAGCAAGGACCTTGTGGGGTGAAGAGGATTCAACATCTTTCTGCAAGTCTTCTGAAGAACCGCCTTTACATGTTCCATCATATTGGGTATCATTGACATCGAGTTTATTGGCCTTTACATTGCTCGGGGAGGTTCTTATGGATATATCAGTGTGTGCAATTATATCTGACATGCATGGAAGACAACTAGTAGTTAGATTTATGTAATGAGTGCCTATAGGAGACGACATAAATAGTAGGACTGGGGTTAACTAGCAGCAACAAGTCTCAAAAACTAAAGGGAGAACACAAATGAAAGCTACAGAATATGTATCGTTTCTACTCGAGATTAACTAGATGGCACACAAAAGTATTAAAGAACAACATATGTAATACTAGAAGTGGTATAATACTATAATCACCAGCCTGTGGGATAGCAATGGTTGATGGATGATAACTATGGAACAGCGTTACCTAAAGAACAAGTATCTTAGCTGAACTATGGAACATCGTTAACTCCTGAACAAGACCCGTAAGAGATCAGCATGAATATACAGTGAAATGTGATAATCTATTTTCCATGCTTAGATGAATAACAAAGCCATAAATGTTGCACGCAAGTAAGATGAGGGTACAACCTATCTGGCTGCCATCCATAGGAGTGAGCATCATGTGTTGACTTGTCGATGGCCCTGCAGTTGTTGTGGCATTCCATATCGAGCACGCACATTCGATGCTGGGAACTATTGAGTGGGGACTATAGCTCCCTTCTGGTGTATGCTTCCCTTGTTGGACCAGCTGCAGTGAGTCGGAACACGGTGTGGCTGAAGATGCAGACAACGCGTAATGTCAAGAACGACACATCTCTTTGATCTGAAGAAATACACTAAGAGATCAACAGCAAGGTACGAGAGTGGTCACACGTCTGTTGACTGAGACTAAATTGGGGTCACACGATTTTATTTTATTTTGGTACTGTCCGATCTACGCCGGATGGCTTGAGGGTCGTCTTGTGCCTCCTGGCTGACACTATTAGGAATCTTCCCCGAAGAGCCAGCGACCAACGGCAGAGCAGCTTGCCTCCACCGTCCGTGGCCCCGGCCAACACCCCGCTCCCCGCCCCACTGCACTGTCGTGGTTGCACCACCCCCGGGATAATCCACAAAGACTCCCCGCCATCCAGATCCGGTGGTGGCAGTACCCTGAACCCCCGCAACTCTAAGATAGCCATCTAAGTGCTGCTTCCATGGCGAACTTGCGGCCCCGCACCCTTACGTTAGACACCAGCCAACCGGCAGCCTAGGAGCTCCGCCGCCTCGATGGTGCTGCTTCCCATTGGGAATCGATTGGCCCAGAATAAAAATCTAGACAACTGACGCCTAAATAAATTGATTTGAGATGAGGGTGCGACCTAGCTGGCGGCATGGTGAAATAGGCAGGTCCAGCTGCCGAGTTGGTGAGGCTGGCGCGGTTGTGGTGGCCACCGGTGGCAGGGAAACATCGAGGTCACGACGGTCAACGGCTACGGGGAAGCAGAGCCGGGACTCTGGACAGATCCGAAGTTGGAGCCGCTCCGGCGCCGTGAACAACGGTGGGGGTGAATTGGCTCCGGTACGGTTCACGCGGCCGTTGTCGAGGCAGCTCCAGCAGCATGGAGTAAGAGGCACATGGCCCAGTGTATGACGGCAA